>NC_056728.1:1613538625-1613838625 GCF_019279795.1 Protopterus annectens
GTACTCAAAGAAACTTGTCTTCTGCTACAATAAAGTACCTAAGTTTGCCACTAGTCTCTGTCATAGAACCCAGCATTGTCATAGCTTAAAGCAGTTAAACTGGCTGAAGTTACACAACTACCTAACATGTTCATAACTAACTACAGAACACAAATTTATTCATCATCCAGAAAAATGCCCTGCACTACATAACTTATTAGGGACTTCTCTACTAACAAATTCTTATTACTTGCAAGTAAGTCAAATGTTGCAGGAGACTCTCTCTACTCACAATACATTGCTAAACTCTGGAATAATATCCCCACAGAAATAAAACTCTGAAACTCAGTAGTTTTAAACCACTGCTGAAACAACATCTTAATCAATCCTGGTCCTGCACGTGCTTCATCTAAAGGTTGAGACTTTGTGTTCACTGTACAATACTCTCCTTAAACAGAATATGCTCCGCCTCATTGAAATGACAAAACAATTTGTATATATAACTGCTGCCTGTACAATCCACTAAGTTGCACGTGGGTTTTTTGTTTAGTAATTTCCACCTCTGTAACATCTTAGAATGTATAAATGTAGCTACTGTTTATGTATAAATGTAAGTAGAAATCTAACTACTGTGTTTAACTGGAACTTGAAGTATAATAAAGAGTAAGCAAACTGAGCTTTTCTTCCCAGGTCTCTGCTGAAAATGGGCATTACCCAGTCAGACTTTCCTGGTAAACAAAGACATACAAATAAATAAAATAGACTGACCTCTTCCTGTATGCCTTCCCACCGATACCCTTTATCCTTAGAGTACTTCTGACGTTTGTATCAGGTAGGCTCAAAATGGTAGTAATTGCTGTTTCTGGCCCAGACATCATTGGTTCTTCCTTTTCTCTCTAAGTGGGTGGGAAGACTAAAACTCTTCCACTAATCATGGACATTTTAATCCAGAACAAAGGGTCTGTAATTCATCCCAACCTTACAGCCATCTTGCTCACACCTTGGAGGATTGGATTTTGACTCTGTCCTCTTTACCTAAATTGTTGGAAGTTCTATCCATTCTGAAAGAGGCCTGAAAAATACAGTAGGAAGTCTTAATTAGCTAAATGGAAAGCTTTTATTCCTGGTGCCAGTCAAAAGGTATTCTGTCTTCACCAGCTAAAATACCTCTTTTACTTGAATACGTCTTCTACCAACTCATACAAGGCTTTTCCTATTCCAGCATCAAGATTCATGCCTCTGCTATCTCAGTCTGCTTCCCAAGCCCCATCGCCTGACATTACTCTCATACACGCTTAAACTAATTTTAAGGGCATTATTCACCACAGACCACCTAGAAGGGAAACTTTTCCTCCCTGTGACCTGAATTTTGTGTTTGAAAAACATACTCTGCCACCATTTGAATTGCCAGCTTCAGCTCCTGTCAAACTTTTAACATGGAAAAACGCTTTGCTTCTCACTCTTATGTTTGCCAGATGTGTCTGTGGGCTACAGGCTGTAATGTGCAAACAGCCATTCCTCGTCTTCCACAGGGTTAGGGTCACCTTTAAAACCAACCCCTCCTTTATGCCTAAGGTGGTTTCAGAACTGTCCTTGCATCAAGCCGTTAACCTTTTGTATTCTTTCCAAATCCTCAGACCAAAGGAGAAAGATTTTTGCTTTCCTTAGACTTGCACAGAGAATTGCAGTACAGGACCAATTTCTTTAACAATTCAGACCAACTGTTGATAGCATTTGCTGAGGGTAGAAAGATAAGTAGTCCTGTGACAAAAACAATTTTTACATGGATTGCTAATTGCATAACTTTATTCTCCCCATGGCTAATGACTTCCCTGAAATGTCATAGCTCATTCAACCAGGAATAAGTCTACCACTACTGCTTTTCTTAAAGGGGTTCTCACTCAACCCATTCTGAAGGCTGCAACTTGGTCATCAGTCCACACTTTAGTAAAAACATTACCACCCTGGCTTAGTTTCAAGAGCTAGAACTGAGGTCACCTCTGCCATTTTGCAGTACCTGTTGTCCCCAGCTAATATTTCTCTCCAACCATTCTCTTAGAAGCTCTGGGAGTCTTTCCATGAATCAGTGCTGTAGCATTGACTACAGAAAGCATAGTACAGTTGTGGCACCAATTATTCTAATTGTAGATGTTCAAGTCGATCATTGCTGCAATAACTTTTCCCAGTCTTCTTCCCATCTCTTCCTTCTTGAATCCTTTCTTTGGGTTGGTGAGGGTTCCACTTCTCACCATCATCACCTACCCTTCCTTATTCCCTGTAGGTCCATGTCTTTTATCTATGCTCAGGACAGTTGGGAAGGCTGTGCTATTCCTCAGGACCATCAGACTGTAGTCTTGACAAGCCCATTTTATACCCTGATGCCTGGATGTCTGTGTGCATGGACTCCTGCCATCTGGGGGATGGTAAAAAAAAAAAAACCCTGGTATTTTGGGTGGCAATGGGCTTCTACATGGCAGGAAGACCTCAGGAATCAGTACTGCAACACTGATCTACTTGCACATCTACAGTTATGATGAGTGGAGACACAACTGTACTTTAATTTTTAAGCATTTTTACACTATCTGTTAAAAAAAAATTCTTCTGAAGGAAAACGGTGCTCTTTAAAGGTTTTGTTACTGTATGTTATGAAATGTAGTAATTGTAAGTATTGACATGTTTTTATGCTTTCGTGTTCATCTGTAAACGCTAGCTATTCCTTGAGATGATATCAGGATGTTCTTTGTGTTTCACTGTTGCAGTCATCACACTTGGGTTATCTGACTCCAGGTAGCTCTCAGTATGCCCAAATACCAGAGTCTTGGGATTTCTGCGTCAGATGCTGTCGCTTTTTCCATGACGTCAAGTCATCATGGGTATAAAACATGCAGCCGATGCCATTACATCAGCTTTTCTTGCCGCGCGGGAGCCTGAAGCAGAAGCAGTTCGCAAGTGCCAGTCGTCCGCTACCTGAAATTTTAGTTTTTTGGGTTTCAAACCTGAATTCTTCTAAAGCTAAGTACCCTGTTGGGGATCCTTTTTTCTTGCTCTAACCGATGTCAGAAAAAGTTAACAGTTGTCTTGTCTGTGGAAAGCAAATACCTCACAGAGATTTTCATTCTTACTGCATCACTTGTTTAGGCCTAGACCACGATGTTCCTCGCGGTCTGTTTTGTGCCTTAACGTCCAAACTATTCGTCATCAGGCTATCTTTGTCAGTAAATTCTTCTGCTGTCGTTCTCTGTATTCCAAAATGGCTTCAATAAGCCATCTGACTACTGATCTTCCGAAAAAATGTAAGGATAAAGACAGAGACAGGCTGCATAGGTCCAAAACTGCTGATGCTGCTTCCGTTAAGCTAGTCGCCAGTCTGCTGGTACTCAGTGAGGCGCATTTCCAGCCCGTGATACCCGCTTCTAGAGATTCGCAGGCCTCTACTGAGACCCATTTGGGGTCCGGTATGTCACGAGATGCTTCTTCGATTATGGAACCTGCAGATGTCTCTACCTTGGATAGGTCCGGAGCCGCTGTGCAGGCACTGGCTTCTGTGGGTGTATTCAGACCTTCCGATGTTTGTATTAAACCAAGTACTTCGTTTCTGACTAAAACCACGAGTTTCTCAGGCCCAAAGTTGCCTAGAAAACCGATGACCAAAGCGCATTCTCAAGCTCCCATGCCACAGAAATAAATGCTTAGAATAGCTGAAGACCTTATTACTTTAATTAGGGGAAGCCAGCCTTCCCCCTCTAAAAGACAAATAATTGATTTTCCTTCTGATTCTACAGACCATGAGTCAGATGACTCTGATTACCAGGACATGCCCTTATCTACTTATGAGGATTCAGATGCAGAGGATTCCATTCCCTCTGCCTCCCCTCCAGAGGACTTTTCTTTTGGTGAAACCTTGCATACCTTAACAGAGCATTTCCGGTGGGAATGCCAGGACTACCCACAGTCCAAAAAGAGACTTAAGAGAATTTTTAGACTTGCCTCGGTACAGGCCTCTAGCTATACCCCCTGTCCTGGATATTGTGGATGATGTCTTCATGGAATCTAGTCTTACCCCTGATACTTTACCTCCAGCTCCTAGAAAGCCTGACAGGTACTACAGAGTACCTGACTCTCACAAATTTCTCTCTAAAAGTCCCACTGCGGATCCAGAGACCATTTCCCAGGGACTTAAAGGTATTAAGGCTACTACAGCCAAAAACCCTACCCCTTCGGACAAGAATTCCAGGGCTTTAGACAGATTGGATAAGAAGGTATATACCTCTGCAACTCTTGCCATCAGGGCTTTAAATTGCCAGTTTCACATGTTGAAGTACCAGCAGCATATTATGGAACTAATTGGATGTACAAGCGTTAATGCATTCTGCAAACAAAGTTAGTAAACATGCTTTGCAGTGTGGTTTTGTTGCCTTAGAAGCATCTTGCAGGGCTGCTGTCACTGAGTCTGTACTGAGAAGGCATGCTTGGCTGAAGGAAAAAATTTTGCCAGACCATGTCAGAGCAAAATTACTAGATGCTCCATTAAACCAAGAATGTTTGTTTGGCACAAAAGCAGTTGTTGTTCTTAAAACGATGGAGGAAAAAGCTAAATCTATGCAAACTGAAGATTTCTTACAGGTACAGCCACCTAGATTCAGTAGGCATTGGTCTTCAAAACACTGGTCCTTTCCAGTCCCTCCCAGACCTTCTCAGTCCAAACCCAGGGGCAACAGACCACAAAGGTTACAGTCTCAGGGTATGCAAAGATCTAAACAGTGGAGTGCTCCCACCTCAAAAAGAGGAGTGGTAAGCCACCCCCTTATGGAAAAAGTTCACAATGACTTGTCTATCATCCTTCCCAGCCATGCCCAAGTGCTTGCACCCCTAGGAGGAAAACTTGCCCTGCATTGCCCAGGACCACTGGGTCCTAAACATTGTATCCCAGGGATACAGATTCTGCTTCCACTCACTGCCAACCCCAAGCGGGTTGCCAGACCTTCCTCCAATCCAGCAGGCAGAGGCTCTAACGCAAGTACTTTCTCTTCTCAGTATCAGAGCTATTCAGCCTGTTCCAGTAGAACAGAGGGGACAGGGTTTCTACTCCAGACTGTTCCTGGTGCCCAGAAAAGAGAACTCTTGGTGCCCTATCCTGGATATGTCCATTCTCAACACCTTCCTGGTGGTACCTAAATTCCAAATGCTTACACTCCAGCAGATGCTGCCTATGCTAGCTAAGGACTACTGGCTGGTCACCCTAGACTTAAAAGAAGCTTATCTGCACATCCCCATAAGGGAATTTTGCAGTAAATGTCTATGTTTCAGGACAAGCTCTATGCACTATCAGTTCTCTGCACTTCCTTTTGGTTTATCTACTGTGCCCAGGGTATTCACAAAGTGCCTGGCTCCAGCCATTGTATACTGCAGACAGAAAAATATTCAAATTTTCCCATACTTGGACGATTGCCTGATTCAGGCGCACAGTCAGGAATTGCTACTTCAGCACATGACGTTTGTAAAGAGACTCGTTTTGGATGCATGTAATAGCCCAGGTTTAAATGATCACATATCTATTACCCCAGCTCTTAAATTATTAGAATCCAACCCCAAAAGATTCAGACCTATAATACAATATACAATATATATATAAATTGTACATTATCCATCATTGTATTCATGTTTTTACACAAAAAATATACACACAAATTTTTTTATATTATATATTTATACATACACGTTTCTACTATTTACTTTTATATTAGTATTTATATACATATTTATTAATATATACCATTAATTTATCTGTTTTAATAAGTATATTGTTTTATTCAGCACAGTACTTTATGTATCACAGTAGTTGAGATTACATTTTTGTGCTGTCTAAATTTTTGGGTCTCTGCAATAGTTTCTATTATTGTGGCTTAGGATGGTAACAATCTATATACCAACCATTTACAGTTTTTTATAAACTGTTTTTTAAAATAAGTATTATGAATTTTGACCTGTTTTTTTGTAATTTTGTATAATACCAAGGACCGCTGCTATATTTTAAGTTATTAAGCACTTTAAATGTGTCAAGCACTTTAATAATTAGTGATTAATTTAATTTATTGGCCAATGAAATGAAATGTGGCTTGATATAAAATATGCACAGCTTCTTGAATGTTGATTCTGATGAAGTCTCCCAAGTGGAGATTAAAGCGCTTAATCCACCATTTTACTTTATTTAGTTTATTTTATTTTTTGTGTGTGAATAAATTCAACCGTTGGACTTCCCATGTGTGGTTACTGGTGAAGTAAAGTACTTGCGATCGACCTGTTCCCCTGAAAAGAGGAACACTGGAGGGACAGCCCTTATTGGAGTCAACAGTTTGTTTTGTTTTTTTTTGGTTTTTGTGACTTGTGCAATTTGCACTTGTGGTTATTAGACTCCTAACTTCTCTGGGGTATGCCATCAACGAAAAGAAATCACATCTGGTACCCAGCCAAACGATTGTATTCCTGGGAGCAAGCTTGAACACAACTTCCCAGATGGCATTCCTCACTCCAGAAAAGCAGGTTTATTTGACAAATTACTTCAAACTACTGGCCATCAAAACCCAGCTATCTGCAAGAAAAATACTCCAAGCCCTTGGGTTCATGGCCTCATGCATTCTACTAATTCCATATGCAAGACTGCATGTGAGGTAACTTCAGTGGTACTTAAAAAGTCTCTGGTGTCAACATTCTCAGGACTTGGAAACACTGATTCCTATCATTCCTGGTCTAAGGACAGAGTTCCTTTGGTGGGCAGAGGCTTGCAACCACAGCAAGGGACTCCCTTTCACTCAACCACTCGCTGTCCAAACTCTGACAACAGACACATCAGACTGTGCATGGTGGGCTCACATGGCAGGCAAATGCATTCAAGGCAAATGGAGCCCAGGACAAATACACCTGCATATCAATCAAAAAGAAATGTTAGCTGTACAGAATGCACTGACAGCCTTCAAATACCTTATTTTTCCAGGACAACTCTTGATAAAGACAGACAACTCCACAGTTATGTGGTACATAAACAAGCGGGGGGGAACTAATTCCTACCCGCTCTGCAGGCTAGCCATGGCCCTGTGGAACACAGCCTTGAGCAATCAAGTGCACCTGCAAGCTCAATTCCTACCAAGCAAACAAAATTCACTGGCAGATGACTTAAGCAGAAATCTACTGGACCCACACCAGTGGAAACTGGAGCCCAACTCATTCAAACTTCTAATCCACAGGAGGGGGACACTAGAGGTGGATCTCTTTGTTTCCCCCAAAAAACATCATTTGAGCCGGTGTTGCACCAGAACACCCCGCAGCCAAGCATGGAAAGTGGATGCTCTATCCTTTACATGGGAAAACCTCTCAATCTATGCCTTTCCCCCTCTGCCCCTCCTCTCAAAAGTACTATTCAAGATCAAACAGGACAGGCCAAGGACAATCCTTATTGCACCTGACTGGCCATGCCAGCACTGGTACCCACTCCTATGCAGTCTGACAGCAGTGCCACCCTGGCACCTACAACAGACCCCCCTCTCTGCTGTCCCAGCAGGAGGGACAGATTTTGCATCCTCAGCTGCAAACCCTGAACCTTGCAGCCTGGCTTATTTTCTGAATACTCCACCAGCAACCCTCAGCAAACAGGTGCTGGATGTCATCCTTGAGGCCAGGAGGCCTAGTACGAGGAAATCCTATTTAGAAAAGTGGAAAAGATACTGTTCTTAGAGCCAGTCTCTAGGAAAGAACACAGCCGTGCCCACATTACCTCAAATCCTAGATTACCTGGCAGAGCTACTCCACAAAGGCCTATCCTTATCAATTATGATTCATGCCTCTGCCATCTCAGCTCATTACAATACTGAGCCACCCCTCTTCTCTCACCCTCTGATCAAACAGTTCTTGAAGGGAGCTAACAATTTAAGACCCCCGAGGAGAGCTCCCACTTCTGCCTGGGACCTTAACTTCTAACTAGGGAAGCTCACCCCCCCCCCTTTTGAGCCTGCTGCTACAGCAGAGTTTAAATTCCTGTCTTGGAAAACAGCCTTACTTCTAGCCATCACTTCAGCAAGAAGAGTGTCTGAGTTACAGGCTCTTATGGTGGTGGAAACCTTCATTATTTTCCATGCGGACAGGGTTTCCCTCAGGACTAACCCATCATTTATGCCCAAGATAGTATCCACTGTGGCTTTAAACCAATCCATCCATTTGCCAACCTTTTTCCCTAATTCTCAGAATAAAGGGGAAAGGATCCTGCACTCCTTGGATGTGCACAGACAGCTCAGGTTCTACCTTGACAGGACTAAGCCTTTCAGAAAAACTGACCAGCCTCATAGGTTCATAGGTAGGTACTAGGCTATCTTCCCGAGGGCATTTATAAGCCTAGCCAGAGTGCGTCGGCTTTCGCTGCCCCATTGATTAATTAACTGAGCCTCTGTCAAGAAGAGACAATGAAGTGATCCCAGGGGTGTATTTTCTGTTACCCATCCACTCGTCAAGGTTTGAGCGTTAGTAAGGGGCTCTGCCTGATGTAGTTAGGAATTTTGTTCCAAACCATGGGGAGTCTCTGTGACAGGAATCTATCCCTCCAGCATGTTCTATTTATTGTTGTGGCGAGGTTTAGCTCACTAGAGTGAGTGGATCACAGTGACTTGGATTTCTTTAGGTGGAGCATGTCCATCAGTTCTGAGTTGCACATGGCTTTGTAAGTCAGGCAGAGATCACCTCTGAGTAAGTGATATGCCACTGAGTACAGCTGGAGTTATTCCTGTCGGGCTGCATAGGACACATGTTTGAGGCCAGTAATCCTCTTGGTGAGGTACTTTTGTGGTCTTTCCAGCAGTTGGAAGTGTCTTGTGAGGTACATCCCAAATGGGGCATTGTACTCCTATGATGGGTCTGATGAGTGACGAGTAGAGGGGCAGTATAACCTCTTTATTTCTAGTTGCAAACCCTTTAGTAATTAGATGGGCTACATAGAAGGATTTCCTAACTACTTTGGCAATATGATTGTCAAAGGAGCGATTACTGTCTACCTGGGTCCTCAGATCTCTGTATTAAGGGGGCTGCCACCTATGTGGTAATTCATGTGTGTTTTGTTTTTCCCAAATGGGATGACTATGCATTTTTTTGGCATTTAGCTTGAGACCATGACTTTGACACCAGGTGTCCGTCTCAGTAAGGCCCTTTTGGAGAATGTCCGTGTCAGCCGGAGAGTCACTTATGGCTTCCAGTTTGCAGTCATCAGCGAACTTGGTTAGCCATAGTCCTCCTGTGTTTGCCTGTACATCTGAGAAGTATATGCCGAACAGTAGGGTCCCAGGACCGAGCCCTGTGGGACACCACTTGTGACTGTTTTAGAGTCGGACCTGGAGCCTGCTATTCTTACCGTGTGAGTTCCGTCTGTAAGCCAGTTGGCAACCCATCTCATGATGTAGGGGTTTATGTTCAGGCTGGTGAGTCTTTCTATAATTCCAGAGTGGGGAATGGTATCAAAAGCCTTGGCGAGGTCAAGGTAGGCTGTGTGAACTACCTTCCCTTCATCTGTGGCCTTGCTGACTGTCTCGAAGAAGTCAACCAGGTTTAGTAGGCATGATCTGCTCTTAACAAAGCCGAACTGGGTCGGATCAAGTGTTTGGAGGTTCCCAATGTCTTTGTTAATGAGTTCCATGATGATTCGCTCCATAGCCTTGCAGACCAGGCTAGTCAGGCTTATGGGGCGATAGTTACCAGGGTCAGTTGTGGCCCCTCCTTTGTGGAGCGGAATAACCATTGCTGTGCGCCATTCTATGGGCACGTAGCCTGTGGAGAGGCTGAGGTTGAACAGTTTGTTTAGGTGGGGGGTTAGTTCGTTCTGTAGTTCGTGCAAGACGCAGCCTGGGACACCATCAGGCCCCACTGATGCTGTGCTTTTGGCTTTTGAAAGGGCTGTTTTCACCTGTGTGTCTGTGATTTCTGGGACACTACACTTTTCCGGTATTGTTGTGGGACCTTTTGGGGGTGAGAGGGGGGTGAAGTTTGCATTGAATCTATCTGCCAGGATGTTTGCAATATCAGTGGGTTCAATATATTTTGTGCTATTTTGCACTAGCTCAGAGCATATCTGCGACTTGCCACTTAGATTCTTGACATAGCTAAAGAAGGCTTTGTGGTTATCTTTCAAATCCCTGGCTATTTTTCTTTTGAAGTTAGCCTTTGAGGATTTTATGAGGGACCTTAGTTTCTTACTGATACTGATCAGGGATGTCTTTCCTTCTTGGGATTTGCTTTTTTTATGAACTAGTTTCCTCCTTCTGTTGTATAGCGTGTTTATGGCAGGGGTCCACCAGACTGGTTTCCTTCTCTTAGGGGAGTGAGTCTTGGATTTGCTAGGGATGGTACGATCCATGCATCCTTGTAGGTGCTCATAGAGTGCATTTGTAAAGGTTCCTGCATTTTGGACACTGTTATCCTGCGTGCGGGCTGTGAAACTTACCACCTCTGTCTTAAGTAAGGTGAAGTTTGCTATAGAAAAGTTTTTCACTGTGGTTTCCTTGGTTGGAGGTGGTGGTGTGGTGTGGACATCCAGAGTGATTAGTTTATGGTCTGATCTAACCAGTGACTGGTTGACCTCAGGTGCGGAACACCTGTCGCCCATGTTGGTGATGACCAGGTCCAATATTTTTTCACCTCTGGTAGGGGAGTTTACCAGCTGATCAAGGGCATTTGAGTTGATAAATTCCAGCAAGCGCTGGACCTGGGAGTTTGTACTTAAGTAGTTTTCCCAGTTAACGGTAGGGTAATTGAAATTGTCCAATATCAGGGTGTTCGGTAGGACTTTCATGTTTTCTAGTGTCTCCAGAAAGGCGGAGTGGTGGTCCTGGGTCATGGAGGGTGATCTGTAGCAGGCCACAATTTGCATTGCAGATTTGCCTGATGTTAGTTGCACATGGATGATCTCGGAGGTATCATGCTGTGCCACTAACCTGGAGGTGTAGGTATCTTTGATGAATATGGATACGCCCCCTCCTTTTGTGTTTCAGTCCATGTTCTGTGGCTGAAATGTGTGGTATGAGTTGTAGCCCGATAGTGCTGGGGTGCTCTGTAGAGCCTTGAACCAGGTTTCAGTTACTGCACAGATGTCGACGTTCTTCATACTGAGTGCTTCGAGCTTGTGCATTTTGAGATTTTATCTCCTGGCTTTGAGTAGCATAACCCTCATTTTTTTATTTGTGCTGTTTACGGAGGTGGGTTTGACTTTTAAGCCTTGCCTAAAAAAGGCACTATAGGAACAGCAAGAGCCTTGACCAGTATTCGAAAGCCTAGGGGTGACAGGTGCAAGCAGTCTCTTGCGAAGCAACGAGGCTTGTCGAGCATGTCGTCCCAGGCTGACAGACACTGGATCCCCTTTGAATGACACCAGAAGCTTGGCCAATTGTTGAAATTGATCATTTTTTTCTTTATACTGTGGTATCATTCTTGGTGAGGGCAGGATGCTACTCAGGGTCAGGGTCATACCTGCCTGGGTTACATGATCAGAGAGCTCTTCCATGTCTCTTTTCATGTGGTCCAGGGATCCATGTCTCTTTTCATGTAGTCCAGGGAGGTACGTCTCTGGTCATTCACACCAACATGAACAATGACAGAGTCATATTTGTACTTGTTCTGGAGTGACCGGAGTGCTTGTGTTATGTGGTGGATTCTGGTTCCCGACAGGCAGCTAACAGTAACCTTCTTCTTGTCCAGTCTAGTGAGTGAGATGTCAGTGTGCCTGACTTATAGAGTCTCCTATTACTAGTGTGTTAGGTATGTCATTTCGCCTTAAGGGCTGTGATTGTGTGGCACACTGATTTTGTTTTATGTGTTGTCTGGTTTGTGACAGGAGGTGCAGGTTTTTAGGTTGTCTGCTTTTTAGGTCTCTGATGCTTTTGCAGGTTTTTATTTAGAGCCTCCGATTATGATTTTGTGTATTTATGTGTATTTTTTGCCAGTGCTGGTTTAGTATGTCTGTGTGAGGCTGGAGGCGTGGTGCAAGTGTTAACCTTCTCCTCATGACTGCCTGTTCCAGTCTTGGGTGGAGAGAGCTTAGCCTCCAGTTTAGCTATATAATTGCATTTCTCCCATATGTTAATGTTTTGTGGTAGGAGGAGAAGGTTGTCTGTGTACATGAGGCAGTTGTAACATTGCCTCAGGATACCCAGGTTCACCAGCTGGACTGGAGAGTATACCTGAAATTGCCCTTTGGTCATGCCTGAATAGTAGGGTGAGCTGCTTAGTCACTTGGTTGGTGAGGGGTGAATAGTGAGCCTTGCCCTGCTGGGCAGTCAAGTGTCTGGGTATATTGGTGCTTGCTATTAGGTCTGAGCAAATGCTGGACTGTAGGATGCTTTTTAAGTGCTTAGGTTGACAGTTAGACTATTTTCAAGGGAAAAACTGAAGAGGAGACTTGGTGGAGCCGGGATAAATTTAGCCCTAGCTAACCGTCGCTGCCCGGACGTGCAAAACTGTGCAAACGTGTTTTTTACAGCAGGGAAATGAAAGAGATAGAAATTAGCCCAAAATGGCTTATAAACTACTAACTTCTGGGCTGGAACCACTCCTCCAAGGCAGATGGCTGCTCCAAAGGTCCCTCTCTCACAGGTGAACAGAGAAACCTCTCTTATATACAAGTAAGGTATATGCAACTCAGAAAGTTGGAACTCAGCCCTGAATTCAGCAGTAGCCTGACATCTGGACTGTACTAGCTTAGAAAGGTGGGAAACAAGGACATTTTTTTTAAAAGATAAGGCAAAAACAGTAAAAAATACACTTAAAACAGCTTTAGATCACTACAAGCAATCAGAAAAGGCTTTTAAACAAATTACTCAATTCACTAGTAAAGAAATCTCAAAACTTAGCCATGTTCCTGTAGTCTTCAATCAGATAAGTTCTAACTGCACTCTCCTGCCACTGGGGTGCAGGGGAACCTTTTCCAAAAAGAAGGCATGGATTAGTGTTCAAGTTATACAAACAAAGCTAGATTCAGCAGGCCTGGAGCTAGTCTATGCTGCAGCAAACAAGGTGCACCAATTTCAGTAAGAAGCAGTTGAAATATGCAGGCACTATAAGCCTTTAACCATAAATTCCCAGCTCAGAAGGGCAGAATCCAGCCTCTCCTCCCACAAGAGTGCAGACCACAAACCTTCTTAATGTAAAATAACTGGCCTGAAGCCCAAGTGCTTAAACCAAAAGGCTTAGAATGATAGTTACACCAAGCAGTAATAAATACAGTTGAGTACTTTTAAGATGACGCAAAAGCAAAATAAAGCAGTAAAGTAGGAAGAAACACAAGTACAGTAAAAGCAGATGAATAAAGTGCAAATTTTTTTTTTTTTTTTTGCTACAGGGGCAGAGGGCAAGGCCATTTCAAAGCAAAACATTTCCAAATGGATAGCAGACTGCATCCATTTCTGCTACAAACACCATGGAAAACCTATCCCACAGGGGATCAAAACTGCTCATTCCACTAGGGCTACCTCAACCTCTACAGCATTTCTCAGGGAAGCCCCTACCAGGAACATCCTGGAAGCTGCAACTTGGAGTTCTGTACACACCTTCACCAAGCATTACCACTTACCTGTCTTTTCTAAATCCAGAGCTGGATTTGCCACAGCAGTCTTGCAAGGCCTGCTAGCCAGCGCTAATACTTCTTGACTGCTTCCACCCTTCCTCAGCTTTGGGAATCAACCCAAATGTGATGACTGCAACAGTGAAACACGAAGAACATAGTACAGTTGTGTACACTTACCATAAATGTAGATGTTCGAGTTTATTCACTGTTGCAGTCCTGGTTACCCTCCCTCCAGCCCCCCTGAATTCTCTATGCTTTCTACCTTTACTTTTTTTGGCCATACCTTATAGCTATGGTATTTATTTTTTACTGGAAGTGTTCCACACCATGTAATTGCTTCCTATTTTGGGGGCTCCTGACATCTGGGGTAAGAAAAACTGATGTAATGGTGTCGGCTGCATGTTTTATACCCCTGACAACTTGACGTCTTGGAAGAAGCGACAGCATCCAATGCAAAAATCCCAAGACTCTGGTATTCGGGCCGACTGAGGGCTACCTGCAGGCAGATAATCCAAGTTTATTGACTGCAACAGTGAATACACTCTAACATCTACATTTATGGTAAATGTACACAACTGTACTTTTTGTATAGAGTCAGATTTTCTGTACCAGTTTTGTTTGCATGTACTGCAGGTAATTTATTGGTTGTAAGAGTTTAAATATAGTAATTTAAATAAATATCATAAGGCTGTTGCATCATTTTCTTCCAGGGAAAACAGAGTAGTATTCTGCCCTGAACCTTTCATTAAAAAAAAAGTTTTTTAAATGGAGAAATGATCTTGAATTGCAATCCTAAGTAGAGCAATTCATAAGCTTTGAATCATGTTTTTTTGTTACAATGGTTAAGTTTTGCAAATGAAAGTAATTAACACCTACATCTTCCACGGCTGGTCTGAACTATGTTATGTGATGACATTGTTTTTCTCTTCAAACATTTTGGTAGTAAATGCAAGCTGACTGTAATGGGTAGAAAAAGAGCTTCGGTCCCATTGGAATTCTTGAGCTCACAGATGAGTATATAATAGAAATGGCTTGACAAAGAATATTTTTAAGGATATTTTCTTTCTGAGGACATTATTTTTAAGAGTTACCTTGTGTTTAATGCTGGAACATTTTGATTTCTGACATGTCTTATTCTAACTTTGTTTCTGCCACTCTTCTTCATGTTCTCTCCTCTTAATTCATAATGTTTTTCAAAACTGTTACATTCCAGATATACCTCCACTGATTTAGCGATACTGATGGATTATAGAGCACCTTTATCTTTTTTTAATGGTATAGTATTTTTTGTTACCAAATTTGATCAGATTGCTATGTCTTTGGCTATTGCTGCTTTTTGATGACACTGCTGTATTTCAGGATAAAAACTGTAAGCTTTGACAGACTGAGTTTATGCTTTCATCTCCATTGTTATGAGCATGTATTTTTCTTCTTGGAGCAGGAGCCTAACATTGAATATCAGAATAAGCCACACTTTGTTAGAGCCTGGAGTAGAATTTCCAGAAAAACTTTTTTTGCGTACTTTTATTTATAATTTTGACTCTAGTCAGAATGTGTACAATTGCATAACATTGAATCAATGCTGATACATAATACCAAAATCTAAGCAACAAAGTTGAAGTCAAACTATTCAGAAGAATCACAGAAAAAGTTTTCAATCTATTAGTTACCTCCAGTTAAGTGTCTGTCTCTCATGTTTAAGTATGCCTGTGACACTGCCTTTATTTATCTTTTGTCACTAATATCTGTAGCCATGGTTAGGAAATAAATATGATGAAAGGGAAGCATTAATTTGTGCTTTGAACAAAAGTATGTTTTTGAATTTTTTCAGGCATGTTGTTTGATCAAGAAGCTGTTGTATTCTTTTAAGAGCTGGGACAGAATGGTAAAGCAGGAGTTCTTGAGTATTTGATTTCATGTTGCTGATTCTGAAGCATCTTCACAGTTTAAAATGGTTCTCTTTAGTATTAAGAGTCAGCAGCAATGTTGTTTCAGAAGTCACTCAAGTAGAACAGGGTCATAGAGAAGAGGTCATACGTCACTGGCATCTAGAGAATTTGACCCTATAATTCAGGAGTCCTTTTGACGTTCATCATGTTATTCACTGTTGCAATATTGGCTATTGAAGGCTTGATGTAAGGCTCAACTTCCAGAGCTTTCCACACACTCCCACCTGAACATTAGTGCATCTGTGACATGAGTATTTATCTGCACTATATCATGCTGCACATGTGCAGTTATTTCTTGTTGCAGTATGAGAAAGTTCATGAGTGTGTGAGTACTGAGGGTTGTCACTCTGTCTGACCAGTTTGGCTTCCACAGTACAGATAAGAGTACTCTGTTGTAGGAGAGAATCTTGTTCTAAATTGTAAGTTGCTTGTTTGTAGTTAAATCCTTTGTGGGTGTCAGGGATAGATCTCAGTTTCTAAAGTTAACTGCATCAGTTTTAGGAAGCAAATACTGCACAAAGACTACTGTTTCTTCTATTTAGGGATGGAGCACAGTGCCACTTTCTATTCTTATCATGCTAAGTTCAGTCAGAACTCCATCAAGCAGGGAATCAACTTTCTCCAGGATTACCTGGATCAGAAAAGGCAGTGCAACTTGTCTGGGGTCTTCTTGGTGTCAGTCAAACCAGCAAAGATGACCCTCTTAAAATGTAAAAAGAGCATCTAATGGAGAAGGAATATCCATAGAGTCTAAGCGTCACCTCTGGTTCAAGGGCATTGGGTCTGGTAAGATGCTTAAGCCCCCAACTTTGATGCCTACTTGGATAGTGGCCTGTAATGATGCCCCTTATGAAGTTGTCATGCTTTTGGAAGATGACATGTCTTCAGAGCTGAAATCTTGCAGGGGTCAGTTGGTCTAATTATGTCTCTGCAGGCATCTGTCCGTGTGTGTCTGTTTTGATGAATTGAGAGTGGTATTGTATCAATGCTAGTGCAAGAGGGCACCCATGGCTGAAAAGGTGAAGCACTCGGCACTTACCTATGACAAGAGACCTCTGAGGTAGCCACTGTGCCAGAAGCAGGGCTGTAGTGTCCGTGCCTTAGAAGTCCACCATCTTGCCTCAGCCTGAGCTGCACGAGTCCACCTAGGACCCCCTCATAAAATCTCATACAGTTGGCTTAGGATTTTGCAGCCACCATTAGACTAACCATCATTGCTGGGGGTCTCTATCTTTGAAAGGAAAAGTGAAAGATCTTCTCCTGAGGAATTGGACTCTTCTAACTCTGAAGTGTTATCATCTGATGTACGTAGACCAGATTTCTTGCCTTTTTTCTTTTAAGGCCAACACTGTGGATGCACTATCTTCTGCCTCTGAAGTAGGGGATTTATGATTTGTAGACACCCCAACAAGATGAAGGATTTCTTCAGATGGGAGTCTGAGGAATACTTTGTTACCTAGAAAAGAGCTTCTGGGTGTACTAGTGTCAAAACATTTAATTATTTCTGTAATGGTTGAAGCCTTAGAGAATTCATGCACCAGTGCATTATTGGTGCCAAACTTCTCCCAAGAAGACAAATATTTTTTTTCCAAGTTTCTGGATTCCTGTAAGTGTCTTTACAGGAAGCAATTTGCTGATCTGAGTTTGGTATCTGTGAATTCCAGCAAGAGGTCTACTCAGGCTCCAGTCAAAGTACTAGACTGTTTTGGGAAAAAGGTCTACACCTTGCCACCCCTGTCCTTCAGGGCTTAGAGTTGCTAAATTCACATGTTAAGAGTTCCAGGAGACTCTCATCTCCTCATCACTGTCCTTTATTTGGGACACAGGGCATGGTCCTGAGAGAGAGAGTGCTGAATTGTGATTTTCCTTCTCAGATTAGTAAGTATTGTATCAGGTAGGACTGTGATCAGTGGATGTTTCATGCTGGGTGGCAGCAGTGATGTCTTTTAGTAGGAGGCTTACCTGGCTGATGACCAGCACTTTCCCAGATCAGCAGTTAAGCAAATACACCAGGATGCTGGCATAACATGCCTGAGCAATAGTTGCCTTTTCCATAATGTGGGCTTGTCTGTTTCTGTATTTCTGTTTAAGACCTTTGATCTCTGGATATTACAGAAGGTAAGGGAGGACAGATAAAAATGGTAGCAATTCCACTGTTGTGACCCAGGCAGCATTGTTTCTCTCTCTTGCTGAGTCTGTCAGGAGAAGAACTGGTTGTGTTGCTTGTGTGTGTGTGTGTGTGTGTGTGTGTGTGTGTGTGTGTGTGTGTGTGTGTGTGTGTGTGTGTGTGTGTGTGTGTGTGTGTGTGTGGACATATTGACACAGAACAGGGGGTCTGTAATTCACTCTAACCTGAGAACATTAACGCTGGCAGTACAGATGATTTAGCACTCATACTTTCTGGCACATACTTTCTAATGCTGCCCTGGGGATTTTGAAGGGAGGCCAAGAAACACAACATTAAGAAGTCCTTATTTAGCAAAGCAGAAAAGGTTCTTTTTTTGTTGTTATGGTAGTAGAGAACAGGACCCAAATTCAGTGCAGGTGTCTGTGGTTCTCACCTAAATGTTAAACCTTCATAAAACAGGCTTATCCTATGCCTCTGTAATGGTGCATGTGTCAGCCATGTCTGACCGTAGACTCTCCCACTTTTTCCCACACAAGAGGTTAATCTCTCCAGCATGAGACCTACATTTTGTGCTGTAAAAGCTTATTCACTCCCCCCCCCCCCCAATATCCGTTACTTCTATCCCCATCGGATATTTGTGCTGGAAGACTACTTTTCTAGTTGCTATGACTTCTGACTTCTTTCCAAACTGCAGGCCCTCTGGTCTTTCTTATGTTTCAGAAGGACAGTGTCTTACTTCGATCATGACCCATCCTTAATCCACAAGGTGCTGACAGGGCTATCCTTGAACCAGACTATTTCCAGTAAGTGAGAAAGGGTCTTGCATTCACTAGATGCTCACTGACGGTTTAGATTTCACTTTGATATAGACTATTACAGAAGATCTGAGTAGCTTTTTTTTATTTCTTTTAAGGGTGAGGAGTAGTCAACAAGCAAACCATTTCTAAATGGGTAGCTCATTCTGTTAGTTTGATTTTATACTCTGCATAGTAAGTCTTTCCCGGATCAAGTGAGAACTTTCTCTTTTAGGTCCACTGTGGTTGCCTTTGCCTTCATAAGAGGGGCTGGAAGCAGCTACTTTTCAGTGCATACTTTTGCCAAATTCTGAAGCTTTGGCACTGTTTCCCCAGACCACAGCAGGTTTTTCCATGGCCATTCTGCAAGAACTTTGACTGCTTTTTCTTGCATGGGCCAGCCACCCTCTGATCAGCAAGTGTTTGGAATCTTCCCAAGAGTCATTACTGTAATAGTGAATTATGAAGAACACACTACAGGAGCATTAGGATTTTACCATAATTGAAGATGTTAGAGTATATTAACTGTTTCTGTACCCTTAGGCATACTCTGGTTGGTGATTTCCCACTTAGGAATGGGTTGTGTTCTGGCACCAAGGTGGGTAACTGCAGTTAACCAGGGGATCTAAAGATGGCATTAAATGACGTCTCATTATATCTCTGAATTTATAAGGTCCTTGTGAGGACGACTCCATTGGAGCTAGAGGAAGAGGGGTGAAAATTTCTGGAAATTGGTCTGGCCTTCAGTGTTTTTGCAGGCAGAAGTCCCAAGAGTCAATACTGTGACAGTGAATATACTCAAACATCTATGATTAAAGTAAGCTCTTAATGAATGTGCATCAGTCCCTTTCTGCTTATTTCATCTCAGTTTTTTTCTTCCCACTCATAACAGTTTCTTAAATTACTTTCCCTCTAACAGACTTTTTCTAGATTTTTGTCAAGGTATTTTCATCCATAGTTTATAATTATTTTCTAGCTGTATGCCTTACTAATGTCTGCTATTCACTGTTTGATTGTTATTCTAACTGGCCTTGGTTCAGCTTATTGACACATTTACTGATGCAGTAATTGAGCTTTTCATGAAATGCCTTCCATCATTCTTTTGTTTGTTTAGAAAAAGTGTTGGAAAAGTGTTGGATGTTCTTTATTCTCACTGCTGCAGTAGTCTGTGGGTAGTGTCTTGTCAAGGGCACAACACCCAGAAAGTTTGTCAAAGCTCTAACTCCAGTCCTTCTCACTCACTGACTCACTCACTCACTCTGGCTGCTGATATCCAAAAAGGGTGCAGCTTATCAGCAACCAGAGGGAGGTAAGTCTTCAAGATTTTACTGCCCAGAGAAAGGAAAGAAGATTCACCTTGAGCAAAAAAACAACAGTTAATAATCACCATAAAAAAAAAAATCATCGAAGCAATAATAACTAACAAAGTAAGATGTGTCCCACCTCAACTATCAGCAAGGGGGATGGTGGGTGAGTGCAACTACTGCAGCAGTGAATAAATTCAATCATCTATTGTTATGGGTAAGCAGGACTTAAACAACTGTACTTTATTCATTTTCACTGCTGCAGCAACTTATGGGTGGATTCCCAAAGGTTACCCTACCTGGGAGGAGAAAAGGATAAGGGTCGAGAAGTCCTTGGAGAATGTTTCTAGCAAACCCTGTCCTGGACCTAGAGAAGGAATCCAGTTGGTAGTACTTTGTGAAGATAGAAACAGAAGACTGCGTTGCTCTCTCTATAAAACTTCTAGAGTCCATCCCTTTCCAGTATGCCATCAAAGAGGACAAGGCCCTGGTAGAATGTGCCTTAACTTTGCTAGAAAAAAAGTAGCAGAGGGCAACCATCTGGATATAGTCTTTTTTGACATGGGTTGGCCTTTCTTATTCACAGCAGAGGAAACAAATAGCTGTTTAGCTTTCCTAAAGGCTTTGGTTCTGTCATGGTAGTTCATACAGCAACAGGCACGCAAGTGAGGCTAGTGCACAGACTGAACCATTATAATACACCAACCAAAGAAAGTCCAGCATCAATGCGGAATGAGTAAATCCAAAGATTTATTGGAAATAAACTTATTACATGTGGCTGACCCAAACATTTGGTTGGTCTGTCATGGTAGTGCCTAAGTTGCTTGTGCACGTCCAGTGTATGTAGTGTCTGTTCTCCCTTGCTTTTTTTCTATGAAGAAAAATGGTAGACTGATGTCTTGATTCAAAGTAAACTCAGAAAGAACTTTAGGCATGAATGAAGGATTAGTACATAATGTGATCCTGTCCCTGCGGAAAACCAGATTGGGTTCATCCACCATGAGAATTTGCAGCTCAGATACTTGCTTACATATGTCAGAGCAGCAAGTAAAGCAGTTTTTCATTTAATAAACTGCAAGTCAATCTGAGACACTGGTTCAAAGGGAGCGAAGATCAGCTGAGATCCCTAGGAGGAGGGATCTGCTTGAGAAGGTATCTCGTATACAACACTCCTTTCAGAAACTGTTTGACTACAAGCATAGAAGAAAGAAGGGGTCCATAGACAGACAAGCAGAGATGGTTGCAAGATGCACCTTGATGGAAGCATACAGCAGGCTGTCTTTAAGTAGTTCGCACAGCCATTTGAGAACTGAAGGTGCTGCCTTCCTTTTGGGGCTTCTTTAATTGGCAAGACACCAACTAGAAAATGTATTCTATTTGGTAACATAATACTTTCTAGTAGCAGATTTTTTTTGCCTCCTTTAGTACCTGCTGCACGTCGTTGTGGAAAAAGTACCTAAAAGGTATTACGATTGAAGCACCTGCTGTATTTGATTGATGTCGTGGTGTATCAAACTCCCCCAGAGCTATTAGAGTATATCCATTCTGTGAGGAAGCTTGTGGCAATTGCCCTTTGCTAATTCCATAAGAAGGGAGAACCAGTTTTGCCTGGACCATAACAGGGTCGCTACAGTGATTACTGGTAATTCTTTGTGAATCTTTAACAGTACCTTAGAAATCATTGGAAAGGGTGATAAAGCATACATGAACATTCCAGACCAAGGGAATGAGAGAGTATCTGTTCTGCATGCTTGGTTGTAGGGTTGTCTTGAAAAGACTTTTTCTAGTCGGCTGTTTTGTAAGGAGGCAAACAGATCTACTTGGTCTCCCCCCAAACCTGGATCAATTCTTGGAACATGCCTGTGTTGAGTTTCTACTTGTGAGGGTCTGCCAGGATCTGCAGAATGTCTGCCACAGTGTTTTGTTTTAACAGAATGTAAGAGGTCTGAAGAGTCAGAGAATGCTGAATAGCCAACCCCCAAGCCATCATTGCTAACTGACAAAGAGAGTATGACCTTTATGCTATTAATTGTTGAGATACCACAATCATTTTCGTGAGTTAGATCACCTTAAAAGTGTTAACTCTCCTTTCTGTGTCCTACTGTTAACACATTCTTGAAAAGTTATTTAAATTGAATGAATAACCTTCTTGTCTTACTGATACTGCTGACTGCAGCTCTATGTTAGTGCCTAGTAGAAGTAAATGCAAAGTAGCTGTTTTGTGCTGAAACCAAAGTCTGATTAGCTGCTGATTTAGTGCCTTGTAAAAAAAAAAAAAAAATTTGGCTAGTGCATATAAACTTTGCAGATTATAATCTTCTCAGCAGTATATTATCTTTCTTGCGCAGAACTAAATAAATATACTGTATAACAGATGACACGTACAATACTCTACAGTTTACAGCTTTAATGTCTTCAAATTTGCTCTTCATACAGCATGAAAGATGTATGCAGATCTAACAAGAAATCAGATCTCATATATATATATATATATATATATATATATATATATATATATATACATTCTTATGAAAGCAGTCTTTTGGGAACTCTCAAAGTCATTACTTTGGTATTTTCTGATGTCATACAGCTTTTAGGGAGTCTTTCCAGTTTGAGAATGTTTCTGTATGAAAGCAGTCTTTCGATACTTCCCCGCACTTGATGTCATGCAGTCTGTTAATAAGCTCCTTTGTGTTCTCTTTCAAGGTGATTTATGTAACAATCTAGGAAGTCTGATTCTTGCACCTGGGTCGTAATCTGTTTCCTTTGAAGCTAGTAACAGACATTGTACAGTCAGTATCCTTATTAGCATTTTTTTTCAAGCTGTACCAGAACCGGGACATTCCTGTTACATTACAGATGAATGCCTTTTATTTATTTGATTTTTAGCTGAGAACAGTTCAACCCTTTAATATATGTATGCTAGCAAACCGAAATGTATGCATCTAACTGACTATATTTTTCTACATATGTTATATTAACAGAAGTGTATATGCATCTAACTAGCAAACAGAAGTGCATGTATTTATAAATCTGTATATATATATATATATATATATATATATATATATATATATATCTAACAGTTCCCTCTGTTTTGTTTTAAAAATACTGATATGCCTTTGGTACCATGATTTACCTGAAACACATTGGGAAACAAAACCTTTAGTTTTCTTTTGATGCAACAGTTTTATATTGTCAACATAATGATAAAATGTTTTACCAATCATGAACTATATTTTGCAATTGTTGAATATGACTCTATACAGTGATTTATTGACAATACTTGTGGATATTACTGCAAAGGCATTGCAGCCTTGTTTTTTGAATAAGCACATATGTCATAAATGTCAAGCTTTGACTTGTTACTTTGCATGCAAATGAGTCGAGGAGCAATGTCTGTGAACAGTTTAAAACTTGAATGCAAAATTGTCCATTTACACAGATGGAAAACCTGGTTTATACACTGAAGAGTGGTGTTTACATATTAAACCATTTACTGTACAGCATACACTTGCTTGTACAGATTGTTTTTGTATTTGTACATACATGGGCTGTAATGTACACTCAGTCTAGTTTACAAAATTAGTATTAAATTGAAGCCTGGTAATTAAACATTACTTGAAACAGTAAAATGTATTCCTGATATTTTTGTCTTACTGCCATACATGTTGATGGTATCCTAATCACTTAATGACGATAAAAAGGCATGGTTGTTTGTATTAATAATTCAGAAATTATTAAAAGACTGATATGTTTTTTCTTATACCTTTATTTTAGTCCTTTTTGCAGTACTGTTTGCACTTTATTGAACAGAAAAGCGCCCTTCCCCCTGTAGTATGCAGCATTTTATTGTAGTATTGTTTATTTGCTTTAAGCTGTGAGAATTGAATGTATGCCTGCCCTATGGCTGTTAGGAACCTGCATAATTTATTTGAACGGTATACCATGACCCATTTATTGGCTGTACTTGGTGTAACTGAAATTTTTTTTTTTAGTATTTACCTGCAAACAGATTATTAATGACATGTATGCACAATTGAGATGTTTTATTGCAGTTGCCAGACAGGATTTTTGCAGACTTTTGTGCTTTTTGCTTAATGCTGCATGTAAACACTTAATTGTGTTTTAGCAACAAGAAAGTTCAGTACCAGTAACATCATATTTTTCCAACATTTTTTTTATAACTACCCATCCCAGCCTGGGAAGATCTGAGCTCACACAAAACAAAATCTCAATTTATTTTCCTTTCTGCGCATTCCAGACTCTGTAGGATATCTCTTAACCCCTTCAGCACTTTCTTTACCTTTAGTCATTTGTTAATACTCTTGCAATTTGATGTTAGAATGTAGTTGTAAAACACTTAAAATTATAATAAATGTTTGTAATTTGCATAACTTTGCATAAATTTTAAACTTTTTTTATTTGTAGTATTATGTACTCGGTACAACCTTATATTATTAATATTGCTTTTGAATACTGTTTTTGCTGGAGTCTCCGCTATTTTTGATGCTGTTATACAATTACAAAATATTACTAATATCACTTTTGAATACTGTTTTTGCTGGAGTTTGTGCTATTTTTGATGCTATTATACAATTACAAAATATTGTAAGAAAAATATAGATATGGGTTTAACTAACACGTGCTTAAAACATGTATTTACATTTGCTGTTATCTGCCTTTTTGCTCTTGTGCATTTTAAACAGATGTACTTTTGAAAGTTACATTCGATCCTGCAGATAAGGTAACCATTTTCTAAACGTAGACTAGAATGTAGTAAATTATTTTTTATTAGTGTAGTTAACTGCTGTTGCTTTAACTCTTTACTAACCAGATTATTTTTGCCTTGTGATTCTGCACGGCTGTCTGATATTTCTTAGTATTCTGTTTTGCTGACTTTAAAGCTGTTACACACCTCTGAAAAAAGTGTTTGCATATGTTGTTTAAACTTTTTAAACTCACTCTGTCTGCCTTTTAGAAGTTTATTACATTTTTTGTCAGTTCACCATGAACCTTACCTCATTTCTTATTTGTTTTGTACTGTGCAGTGCTTTTATGCCACCTTTGTCTAAAGGGCATAATAAAATGTACTGGAGATTTTGTCAATAACTGATTTGACTGCTCTTGTAACTCTGAAGTTAACATTTTACATGTGGTGGCAGGACATAATGCAAATGTATGACCCTGGTCTGGTTGTTTACCATTAACAATAGTATGAACTGTACTTTTATGACATTGCACACGCAAAGCAGTTTCATATGACTAGCACAATAAACATTTACTGTCATACCACATGTCTGTTTGACTCAAGTCATAAGTAATCCATTTACATAATTTCTGACTGTCAACTTGCCCTAATAAGGTTTTACATGTGCTAATATGCTGTTTATACAACTTCTGTAGTCTTATCTAAAATGGACACATTAATAGTGATACTGTGTTTTACTACCTTTTGTATTAGCCTGATTTACAGCATTCGTGCTGTCGTAACAACAAACATTATCTTACCAAAGTCCACAGATAACTTTAGCGGCCAATTCTGATCACCATAGATGGTTGGAAAACTTTTGTAGTTACTTGAAAAGCTGGTGAAAAGAATCTGGCAGTTGCAGACTTGAACGAACCTGAAGTGTCACCAACCTGGAAAATATGTGGCACTGCTTACTTCATGCACTGTTGTCCTACTCTGGAGTCAGATATCTGATGAACTGTACTACTGCAACCTGTGGAAGTTGAAGTGCTCCTAATCCGGACTCCATTACGTACATAAATGTTAGTTAATGTGCTTTCAGTGAAGTGACCTTGTACAATGCACAGCACCAATCCCGCTGTGTTCGAATACAGGCAAGGCTTGCCATTGAAAAGTTATTTAAAATGAATAATTTCCAGTCTTGTTTTATTTACTGATACTGCAACTTCTGTGTTGGTGGAAAATAATAATAAAAGTCTAAGCAGCTTTTGCTTGTTGGAACCAAAGTCTGATTAGCTGCTGATTTAGTGCCTTGTAAAAAAAAAAAAAAAAAAAAAAAAAAAAGTTTGGTTAGTGCACATAAACTTTGCAGATTATAACCTTCTCAGCAGTATGTTATCTTTCTTGCGCAGAATTAAGTAACTTGTCTGTGTAACAGACGACACGTACACTACTGTACAGCTTACAGCTTTAATATCTTCAAATTTGCTCTTTGTACAGCATGAAAGATGTTCTGCAGAATGCAGATCTAACAAGAAATCAGATCTCACATATATACATTCTTATAAAAGCAGTCTTTTGGGAACGCTCAGTGTCATTACTTCGGTATTTTCTGATGTCATACAGTCTGTTTATTAAACTTTTAGGGAGTCTTTCCTGTTTGAAAATGTTTCTGTATGAAAGCAGTCTTTCGATACTTCCCCGCACTTGATGTCATGCAGTCTGTTAATAAGCTCCTTTGTGTTCTTTTTCAAGGTGAATTATGTAATAGTCTAGAAGTCTGTTGATTCTTGCACCTGGGTCCTTATCTGTTTCCCTTGAAGCATGTACCAGGCACTGTACATTCAGTATCCTTATCAGCATTTTTCTTAAGCTGTACCAGAACCGGAACATTCATGTTACATTACAGATGAATGCCCTTTGTTTATTTGATTTTAAGCTGAGAACAGGTTAACCCTTTAATATTTGTATGCTAACAAACAGAAATGTATGCAGTCTAACTATATTTTCCTACATATATTATAGCAACAGAAGTGTGTATATGCATCTAACTAGCAAACAGAAGTACATGCATTTATAAATGTCTAAGTATATATGTAACAGTTCTCAAAACCTGTATCATCATGAACATGCGCTCAAAAGATGAGCTTCAGTCCTATAAAAATAGAACCTGCTAGCAGCACAGAAATCTGTTATGAATAATTCCTGCCCTCTGGAATAGGCTTCTCCTTTATATTAAACAAAGTAGCTTCCTAACCCTCTTCAGAAACAGTCTGGATGAGTAACTGTAAATTTCCCTCCTGGAATGGCTCTCTCTATCCCTCATGGAAAGGGAAAGTAAGTAGTTGAATTTGTGGTGGCTAGGCTTCAAATGATTTGTTTGGTTAGCAGCCTAATAATAACCTCTGAACCATTGTTTTTTGAATTCCATGTTACGCTTTTACTCAAGTACAGTATCTGAAACCAAGTTGGGGTATAATGGCTGTCTTGTAAACTTGCTTCCAAATCTATGCAGTGATTTTAGTTCAATAAAACAACTGTCTTCTGCTTTTTGGCCAAAAATAAGTTATTTGCTGTTTGTATTCAAGTAATCCAAGTTGTGTAATGTCTGTATTGCATGCAAAATAATTGCATCATGCATAGTTGCTCCAGTTCCTAACTTGGCAGCATTTATTTATTGATTTGATTGATGTTTGTTTACTGGGAAAGTCTGACTGGGCCAAAGGTACCCATTTTCAGCAGAGGCCCAGGGAGAAAAGCTCTGGACATAGAAATGCATTATATAAGCAGAGCACATAAATTTACACAGATGTAAAAAAAAAAAAAAAATCAAAATTAAAAACTATTTACAAAGTTCAGATGAACATTGTTACTCAGCTTAGTCAATAGTACATTCTTAGAATTAAAATAAGGCCTGGAGTTATGCGGGGAGGAGAAGTTGAGTTGTAGCTAGTATGAGTTAGGGTTGTCAAGTGGTGATAGAAAGTGCTAAGTATGTGTAGGTGGGCAGTACCTAGAAGAAAAGGGTGGTAAGGAGAAAAGTAGATAAGAGGCAAAAGACAGATGATTAGTTAAGTAAAGGATGATTGGCTGTTGGAGAATGTGGTAGAAGTGAGTACCTGTATATTAGTCTGGATTAGTGCATGAGCAGAACCAAGTATTGGATACAGAATTTTAGTGGCTGCTTAAAGGTAGGAAAGTTAGGATTAAATTTCCCTGGACTATATGAAGGAAGAAATGATTGCGCTCTCAAGAGTGTGTGTCCCAGGCAGGTATGACCATAGCCTTAAGCAGCATTGTGCCTTCACCAAGAATGTTACCACAATACCAGCAAAAAATAATTGACTTCAACAATTTACTTAGTTTTTGGTGTCATTCCAAGGGGATCCAGTATCTGTCTGCATGGGATGACATGGTTGACAGACCTCATTACTTGAGATGGCCTCAACCTGTCACCACTGCGATGCCGCATCCTGGCCAAGGATCTCGCTTCCCCCATTGCACCTTTTTTAGGCAATGTTCCAAAGACAAATCTTCCAACATAAAAGATCTGTCAAAAAACAAATTGAAGGTCATGCTGCTAAATGCTAGGGGCCTTAACCTGAGAATGCACTCACTGGGGGCTCTCCTTGCACTGGAAGATACCGATGTCTGTGTGGTCACGGAAACCTGGTTCAGGATTGTGGAGAGCACCCCACCTTACCAGGCTGTACCTCATTCCATACATTCTGACTCCAAAATGAGGTTGGGAAGACTAAGGGTGGTGGAGTATCTGTCTTCATTAAGGACAGGCACACCTCCAGACTGGTTTGCCAGCATAATGGACTGGAATTTTTCAGGTGCAACTGACAGTTGGCAAAACACCCATCCAAGTTATAGTCAGCTACAGACCCCACAGGACACCCAGTCCTCTTACCTGGATCTACTTAACTTCATCAAGGGTACCACCTAACACCCTTATCCTTGGTGACTTCAACTACCCCACTATAGACTAAGTGAACTGTTCCTGTACTAATGCATTCACTCAATGATTCCTTGATTTCATCAGTTCTAACGCACAAGACCAGCTCGTTTCATCTGCCACAAGGAGATATAACATTCTGGACTTGGTTTGCACCAACATGGGCGACTGCTGCACCACTCCCATAATATGTTCTTTCCTGATGAGATCAGATCATCGGACTGTCTCGTTCGAAGTTTCTATTCCACCACCCCCCCCCCCCAGCTGTAATCAGGCTGTAAAACTTCTTAAAAGCTGACTACAACCTCCTAAGGGAGGGTATCTGTAGCTTCACACCACTGCTTCCCCTCAGGGGATGCAAACAGCTATGCTGAACAGTACACCAGTGCAGTATACAAGCACCTGTACAACTGCATGGACTCAGCCATACCCAGCAGAACTAAAACCTGCTCCTCAAGGAAACACAAACCTGTTTGGTGGATATCCTCTATCAACAGGCTTTACAACAAAAGGAAGAAACTGTTGTCCAAGGGTAAAAAGGAAGAAATTCTAAACTGGAAAAACTACCTCGTTAGCCTCAATAAGCAAATTATGTCACTAGTGAAAACCTCCAAAGCCAATTATAAATTGAAACTAGCCTCTGAAACAAAGGGAAACCGCAAAGCCTTCTTCAGTTACGTCAGAAACCTCCATGACAAAGCCCAGGTTTGTTCCGAATTAGTACTTAATAGTATCACTTACACTGATTCTGTTGACTTAGCCGACCTGCTAGCAGATAGGCTCAGTGCAAACTTCAGCCCCCCCCCCAAAGGCCCTTTCAACATCCCTGATACTTGTCCTGCATCTCACATCTCCATAGATCAAGTGTTAAAGGCCCTATCCAAGGCAATGAACACAGCTTACATGGGATCTGATAGTATCCCAGGCTGTATTCTGCACCATCTCCAGCAAGAATGGGCTTCGCCATTGAGCACTCTATTCAACCAAAGCCCAAGTACAGGCTTTGTTTCAGTAGAGAGGAGAACTGCCGTTATCAGTTTGCCCAAAGGTGGTGCCACTACTGACCCTGGAAACTATCGCCCCATTAGCTTGACAAGTCTGATCTGTAAAGCCATGGAGCTTATTATTATGGATCTCATAAACAAGGACATAGGCAGTCTCCAAGCACTTGACCCCACTCAGTTTGGATTCATCAAGGGCAGATCTTGCCTGTTGAACCTGGTTGACTTCGTTGACTTCTTTGAGACTGTTGCCAAGGCCGTGGATGAGGGACAGTCAGTACATACAGCTTACATTGACTTGGCTAAGGCTTTTGACACAATCCCCCACTCTGGCATCATTGAAAAGCTAACACAACTTGGTGTCAATCCCTATGTCATCATGTGGGTGGCTAACTGGCTCACCGACAGGACCATCAAGGTAAAAATAGGCACCTCCACCTCTGATAGCAGACGTGTCACTAGTGGAATTCGCCAGGAACCTCTCTTTGGACCCCTACTGTTTTGGCATCTACTTCTCAGAAGTCCAGGCAAAGACAAAAGGCCTGTGGTTGAATAAGTTTGTGGACTACTGTAAGTTGGGTGTTGTCATTGACTCCCCAAATGATGTGAACATACTGCAAGAGGTACTCACAGCAGCTAATGACTAGTGCCAAAGTCATGGCCTCAAGCTAAATGCAAAAAAATGTGTCATCATACCATTTGGCAGAAACACGGCCCCTACTGATTATCACACAAACAGCAACCCCCTAAACACACAACCTGTGTTGAGGGACCCAGGTACTCAGGTTGATAACAATCTCACATTCAACCATCATGTAGTGGCAGTGGTCAGAAAAGCCTTTGACTTGGTTCATCTCATAAGTAAAGGGATTGCATCCAGAAAAAAGGAAGATATTGCCTCTCTATACTCCTCCTTCATTAGACCAATAATGGAGTATAATGCCCCATTTGGTATGTACCTCTCCAAACATCTGCACCAACTGGAAAGGCCACAGAAATACCTCACAAAGAGAATCCATGGCCTCCAACACCTGTCCTATGCGGACAGGCTCAAATCACAATCACTGTACTCTATATCGTACAGATTGCTCAGAGGTGATCTGTGTCTGGCCTACAGGGCAATCTCGGACCCTGCCCTACTAGAGATGTTTCATATCTGTAAATCTAACTCCTCGCACATTACCCGTTCAAACTCAGAAATACCTCACAAAGAGAATCCATGGCCTCCAACACCTGTCCTATGCGGACAGGCTCAAATCACAATCACTGTACTCTATATCGTACAGATTGCTCAGAGGTGATCTGTGTCTGGCCTACAGGGCAATCTCGGACCCTGCCGTACTAGAGATGTTTCATATCTGTAAATCTAACTCCTCGCACATTACCCGTTCAAACGACCTGAATCTAATATGTGACATCAACAAATCCTGCTGGAGAGAGAGGTTTATCTCTCAGAAGCTTCACAGTCTCTGGAATAGACTTCCCATATATGTCAGAGTACCTTTGCTGACCCTCCTCAAGCGCAACATTGATGATTGGATTGGAAACCACAGATTTCTCCCAGAGGTTCCATCTCTGCCCCTCATTGACGGGCAACAATTGCTGACTGAGGTTTCTTTTTGGCGATAAACTCTTGGCTAGGCTTTTAAGGCCCCCAAGGCCATTAGCCTAGTAACCTCCTATGATTTGATGGGGAGTGGTAGAGAGTTCCATTTTTAGTTACAGATTAGGAGTAGAGGCTTTGTCCACATGAATTTAAAAGAATGGTTTATCCTCTGAACAGAAAAGGTATTTTTGGGAGACAGGAGTGGAAGATGGCTAAGGACAGGACAGGCTGCTAGTTTGAGGAATATTGTGGGTTGTAACCAGTTGTAAGAAAGTCGAATAATGGGAAGCACTAGCCATTTAAGAGACTAAAGAGCTGTGCAGTGATTGCTGCAACCTGTTAGCTCAAACATTCTTGATGAAATCAAAAGTAGTTGAGGCAAAAGGCCCAGAAATCCAAGACAGATTTTAGATATCTGTCTTATTAACCGCGAAAATTGATGGAATAACTGGTTTTGCATTACTGTACCTTTGCTGTAAAATAGAAAATCTATGATTCAAATGTCTGCTATTACATTTCAAGCAATCCAATCAATGTCAAGTTTTTATGACCGACTGTAGTCGTGTGTGTGTTAGCGGTTAAACTGCAATCAGTGATTTACCAAAGGGGGAACAATATAGGGTGACTTATGAAAGCTTCGGCTCCTGGGTTCGTTAATACAGTCTTTTTCATTAGCAACCAAATACCAGTGAGGCATATCGGGAGTAAACATTTATAAACGGAAGGTAACCGATGTAATCAAATGGATTTCACCAAACAACATTGACAAATTTTGCTCCACGTGCAGGGTTGCTAGAATATGGGAATGGTGAGTCGTTTCTCTTTAATTTGGCAACTTACGAAAGCTTGGGCTCCTGGTTGCAGTAATACGCAAGTACCCTATGGTGCCCCCCCCTTCTTTCCACCTTAAACCAACCAAGACTGTAGACTGCAGGATTTACTTTTTTTTTTTGAAAGACTGACAAAACTTTGTTTTGGGCCAGAGTTTCCTCCCATTTAAAGAAAAAAAATTCTACTACAAAATTCCAGAAAATGTTTTATTTTGTATCCTGTCTTGATATTCTGTTACATGACTTGGTCAAAATCAGTGTTTTGTATTATATTTAAATGCCTTTTACTCTAAATTTGCCATCATAAGACCTGCCACGTAGATGTGATTTTATTATTCATAAATCGTCTTTTTCCTACAGTACAGTTTGCATCCCCATTTGTATGACATTCTACAAAGTTTTTTCCTTCTTGAAGCTATAGTGACTATGCTGAGTCAATTACTTCTTATTGCTATGTTTTTTCTTAGATTGTTGTCTTCTTGCAGTGCAGTTTGTCTTTTTTATGACTCATTCTAGATAAAAGAATTTTCTTTATTTTTATACAATGACAGTACTGTGACTCAGTGATTTCTTAGATTGTGGAAGCTGTGTCAGTTTTTCTTTTTCAGTGAGTGACTCTGATTTGTGCTAAATGAAAGCTATTTTAAACACTCACTTTATTTTCAAAACAAATTGGCTAATGCAACAGTATTTTAAGGAGTCAAGTTGTAGTCTCTAACTCTTAATATCTTCCCCGATGCTGCTGTTGTGATGTCAGGCTTGTCCGTTTAGTAGCAGCTGTACTACCCATTTAGTTTTGCAGCTCAGCTATTCATTTCTCACTTCAAAGAGATGCTAAGGTTTGTAGTATTTTTTTTTTCAGACTACCCTTTTTATATACAGTTACATGGATAAAGTCATCACTTGACATGACAGAAATGAGAGTACTTAGTGTGGAAGTATAACACATTTATCCTCATTCTGCACCTAAAGCTTTTTTAGAAAACCTCACTTTTAACTGCTATAGTATGCATATAACTGACCCCACCAAACCATAGTCTGAAAATGTAAATGTGTTGCTCGTTAACTAACTTTAAGAACTGCAGATAAAGTTGTGTGTAGCTTAGTTCACATAAGCTAAAGCAGATTCCTTTCTGAAGCAACCTGAGTTTTGAACAGGCAAGAAAATGTAGAACCTTCATTATCTATGGCAGGAAAAAAATAGAGGTAAAGAAATAGTGGAGGGTTACAGGCACTTTTGGTGATGCTTTGTGGAGAAACAAAGTCATAATTGTTGGGTTAGTGATTTACACACTATGATGAGTAAAGATGTTCAAACTGTATTTCTTAAGGATAGTTTGCCTTGTAATCCCTTTGTTTTGCCTACGGCTTGTCAGACATTTGGAAGTTTACATTGTTAATCTTCATCCTGGAACACAATGACATTATTTTATATTGAATGGATTTTCAGAGACAACACTGGGTTTGATTCCTGGTGGGATGGGGTGTTGAAAAAAAAACAAATGTCCTGAGATTTAGGACAAAAATATTTCCTACGTTTTCTCCATTAGTTGCATACAAGACTTATTAATATGAGATGAAACAACTCAAATTTTGTAAAAGTGAGTCTTTATTTTTGCAACAAAGTGAAGTCCAGCCCTTTGTAACAGTTCCCACAAAAGATGCGGTGGTTGCAGATTTTTAAAAGGATGTTTTGTAATACATCCGAACACATTAGTTCCACCCATGGGGACTTAAACTTCATGAAACAAAAACACTGTATGCCTCATACCAGCAACTGTAGCAGAATCTGAAAATATTTTTGTGGAGGTTTTTATTTTATTTCATTGATTGTTTGTAGTAGGTATCACTTCTGCTTGGTTTTCTTGGGTACAAACTGTGTGTAAACCTTGCACAACTTACTGCCTGAACACAGTGCGTGTTCCAGCAAACTCTTCTTTTGAGCAGAAGTATTCTTCGCTTTTATACTGAACCAGAAGCAGATGTTAACTTCTTATGGTGAACATTCATAGACATATCTTATGCTTTGATGGATGTTTTTATTGCAAAAAAAATAAAGTTGGTGTGATTTTTTTTTTTTTTTTTTTTTTTAATGTGTAGACAAGGGGAGTCTATTCTAAGTATGAAACGGGCACGGCAGATTGTGTTGATTGTGTGTGTTGTGTGTATCTAAAATAAAATATCTGTAATGGGATATGGGTTATATGGTTCAGTAGTATAGGTTTGTAGTAGGATGATCGTAAGTGATGATCGTAACTAACTAGCCTACTTCTAATCTCTATCTCTGTGCTTCTATGCTCATATTCATGTATATGCCTACTGCTGAGACTGAGACCCTGCAGGCCCCAGTACCACCAAGTCTTAGGAAAGGGGTAGGAAGGGGGTAGGGGTGTCAGCATGTATGTAGCATTGTGTAAAGTCCATAAATATGTGATGTCTGCATGTACCCAACTCAGAACTTATTTGCCGCAGTGATCTATGGACCTCTGATCGCCAGCTTGTGGAATCAGTTTGTTCCGTTTGACTTCGGCTGTCCGTTTTCAGATAAGTACCTTTTTGGGATTTTTGCTTATATTCCTTCTTGCAATCCAGAGGTACATGTCAGCTAGGAATGGAAAGTGTGCTTGTGGAAGACAAATTCCACACAAGGGCACTCACGACCATTGTTTGTTTTATTTGGGGGAAGGCCATGACTACAAGTCTTGCGATATCTGCCAACCCTTTGTACCTAAAATCCTACAAAATCACTTGGCCGCTTTAAAGTTATATTTAGAAAACCAAAGACTCAGACGTTTGGCGTTGGGTATGTAGGGCGGAGTAGGTACCTCCGAGGAGCCACCTTGGAAGAAGGCCATAAGTATTAGGCCCAAAGTTCATGCTGCATCTCAGGAATCCGGTGAGACTCTCGAGGCAGATGATAGCCCAGGATCCAATCGGACATCTGTTTCATCACAAGAACCAGGAACTGCGGTGGAAGCCAGTTCAGCAGAAACCCGGAGTATATCCGCTGAGGTTGTTCAGCTATCAGGCCATGATGGCGAGGGGGAACCATGGCTCGTGGCGTCGGAGGGGCCTACTACCACCTTACTATCCATCCCGATATCAGCTCCCAAAGCGACTACTTCTCCTTTTTCTCTAAAGAAAAAAAAAAAAAAAAAACACTGAACTACTGAAGCGGCACCTGGATGGGAAGCCTTTTCCCAGAACTTGTTCTGAGCCTTCCAGGCCCTTCAGTCTTGGGTGCCCCAACTAGTCCTACCTCTTGTGCAGCCCTTGGAGGAGTCAGAGGAAGAACTCTCTTCCTCAGATGCATCCCTGACCTTCTGTTCCCAACTTGAGTCTCCCGGAGACTTTGCTACCCCTGAGGAAGAAGACACCATTAGCCCTGATTTTCCTGGAGAATTCTCTTTTTTTTGGACACCATTACACTAATGAGAGAGCATTTTAAATTAGAGGTCTCTGATGTATCTGAGACTAAAGAGGTATTTTGAACTCTTGCAAATAGACCAGCCCTTCTCCACCTGCAGTTCCTCCTCTGCTTCCAGTTTTCCTGGATGCTTTTCAGGCTGCATCTCAGGTCCCAGATTCCCAGCCCCCAGCTTCTAAATGACCTGATAGATTTTGCAAGGTCCCCCAGCAGGCACTGTTCCTGTTCAAGAATCCTCCTGCAGACCCGGCAGTCATTGCTGTGTTAGCAGCATTCTCCAGGCAGTTACCCTCCACTTCACTATACCCTACAGATAAGAATAGCAAAGTCATGGACATGCAGGGAAAGAAAATGCATACGTCTTCCACCCTAGCCATTAGAGCAATTAATTATCAAACCTACATGGCCAGGTTTGTTCTAGATATCCTGTCTAAGGCCTTTGCACTAATGTTTGATATGTCCGATTCCCCTGCCAAGTCCCAGCTTTCTGCCCTAGATGCTACTGCCTCTCAAGTGGCAGGCATTCCATCAAGTGTAGTTATGATGCTGTAGAGGCATCATCCAAATCTGGAGCTTCTGGCTCTGTATTGAGAAGGTACACCTGGCTGAGACTCCAACCCCTTCCCTTGGATGTACAAGCCAAATTACTTGATGCACCACTAGATAATAAGACCCTTTTTTGCACTGCTTCAGCTGAGCTCCTTAAATCTCTCCAAGAAAAGGCAAAGAGTTGCAGAATTTAAAACATTTGCTCATCTCGCCCATTCTTAGATACCACAGGAGCTATCCACAAAGGACCAGTTTTGTAAGGAGGCAGTCTTCTCACTCTACTGCTCCCCAGTCAAAGGGACGAAGCCACCCTAGGAAGCATACCACTCCTAGACCCTGCTCCACCTCATCCCCTGCTCCATTTTGGAGGCAGCTTGAACCAGACAGAGGCCCTCCACTGTGACTCAAATCCTTTACCGACTTCCACCCCCCCCCCCCCGTCCCTTCATCTTACTCTTTCCCTATCCTCCTGGTGGAAAATCACTTCAGAGACTTGGGTTCTTTCTGTCATCCAAACATCCCAAAAGGTTATTTTATGACTTGATGTGCAGTTGCCCCCTTCCAGGGAATCCCTCATCCTCCTTCAAATCAGCTTCACCTTTTTCCTCCTATTCTGGATCAGCTGCTATCTCTGGGCACAATAGAAAAAGTCCCTCGGAATCAAGCAACCAAGAGGTTTTATTCCAAGATGTCTTTGGTCCCAAGAAAGGATGCTCTAACCTTGCAACACCTTCTTAACTCGTATCCCCAACCAAGCCCTCATGGTGTCCCTGGATCTGAAGGATGCCTACCTTCACATCCCCATTCACCCCAACTACAGGAAATTCCTACATTTCTCAGTAGGTTCTTAAATTTTCAGTTTTCTGCATTGCCATTTGGGCTGTCTACAGCTACAAAAATATTCACAAAGTGTCTAGCTCCACTTATCACCCATTGCAGAATGCAGGGCATACAGATATATCCTTACCTAGACAACCTGTTGATCCTGCACCAGGAGTGGGACTCCCTCAACCAACACCTAAACATGGTGTGCAACATCTTGGAGGATCTAGGGTTCACAGTGAACCAAGAAAAATCCCAAATGGCACCTACTCAAGACCTTGTCTTCTTAGCATGCAGAATAGGAACAGACAATGTCAGCCTTCATCCCCTGCCAAAGGGTGGAAATCCTTACCCACTACTTCCAATCTCTCCTTCCCCTCCCATCCCTCTCAGCCAGGAAATTTCTGAAGGTCCTGGGTCACGTGGCATCCTTGACTCCCATGCTTCCCTTTGCCAAGCTGCATATGAGAAAGTTCCAAAGGATCTTGAAAAATTTGTGGAACCAACACTCCCATCCTCTGGATGTCACCCTACCTCTTCTCATATGCCTGAAAAAGGATCTGACATGGTGAATTTCATCAGTTAGCCTCAATCAGGGGATCCCCCTGCAGATCCCTCCTCCTTTGCAACACCTTTATTACAGATGCATCAGACCTGGATTGGGGGGGGGGCATTCTGGAAAGCCACAATGGCCAGAACAAAGTTTAGGGGGAGTGGTCCACCCAGAGACAAAGGGACCACATCAACATCAAAAAGTGAGACCCCTTCTCTTGGGACTACAAACCTTCCAACAAATTCTCGTACCGGGCACCTTGAAGGTAATCACAGACAAATATGACTGTTTTGTGGTATGTCAACAAGCAGGGAGAGACAAGGTCCTACCCACTTCGATTCAAATTTGGTCCCTGAGGGCAAAACTGCGCATTCACCTGCAAGCTGTATACATCCCGTCAGCAGAGAATGTAGTGGCAGACAACCCTCATCAGACCCACTGCGCACCCTCTCACGAATGGATGCTTCACAGGGAGGTGTTTGCTCTGTATATAACTGTTTACATTATGTATTTTTTTTTTGTAACCTTTCTTGGATCTTTTCTAACCTGGCCTCCACTGAAAATGAGTTTCTGACCCAGTGGACTTTCCTGGTTGCCAAATGTCAGTAAGTAATAAATAAATAAATAATTCACAGGTCGGGTATTCCACAGGCAGATCTGTTTGCCTCCTCCCAGAACAGACAGATGCCTCTGTTTTGCACCAGAGACCCGCATTCCCACAGGCTTGGAAGGTGGACGCGTTCCCTTTTTCATGGGCGGGGATGTCTCTTTATGCCCCCCCCCTTTCACACTGATTCAAAAAGTCATTCTGAAAATCTAGAGGGACAAACCAAAAATCCTGCGGTGACCCCCTTTTGGCCAAGAAAGCATTGGTTTCCCCTACTATATCAATTAGCCAAGGGGAATCACCACAGGTTACTTACCGATTCGACCTACACACACAAGACAGAGGATCCCTCATCCACCCTCGGGTGCTTAAACTCAAACTGACCCTATGGGTGATAGAATTTTGATCCCCTTCAGACACCTGTTTTCAGAGGACGTACTAAATGTCCTGTAGGAGGCCAGAAAACTAAGTGTCAGGTAAAATTATGTATCAAAATGGAAAAGATTTTCTAGGTGGTGTCTCAAGAACAAGCAGGTCTCCTTCCTTGCTTCAGTACCCATGGTCCTTTCTTACTTGTGTGAACTTCTACATTCAGGACTGATTTACTCTTCTGTAAAAGTGCATTTGTCAGCCATTTCTGCCTGCCTTCCTTTGGTACCTCCTTTGGTATCCAGATTAGAGGTAAAACGCTTCTTAAAAGGGGTTCTCCATATCAGACTTCCTCGTAGACCTCTCTCTCCATCCTGGGATCTTAATTTTATGCTAGAAAAACTATCGCTACCTCCTTTTCAACCAGCCTATTCAGCATCACTTTGGAAAGCAGTATTGCTTACAAACATGCTTACAATACAGTATGGTCCTTACATCCACCAGGAAGGTATCTGAAATCCAAGCCCTTATGTCCTCTCCTCCTTACCTTATCTTCCATAGAGACAGGGTCTCCCTCAAGACCAATCCTTCCTTCATGCCTAAGGTGGTTAATTAGCTCTACTTGAATCAGACCATTAATATTCATGTTTTTCCCTCAACCTCAAAACTCCTCAGAAATAACTCTGCATTCCCTGAATGTTCATAGACAACTGAGGTATTACCTGGATCAGTCAGAAATTCTGACACTTTTTGTCTCCTTTCACCCTAAGGCCTGGGGGAAAATCATTGTCAAAGCAGACGGTTGCCTCATGGATTTCTAAGGCAATCTTTTTGCTATTCATTTCATGGAAAAGAATTGAACTCCAATGTAAGAGCTCATTCTACTAGAGCAACTGCATCTTTAACAGCCTTCTTCAGGAGTGTTGACTACTCTTCGATTCTGGAAGTAGCCACTTGGTCTTCTGTAGATACTTTCACCAAGCACTACAAACTAGACTTAATTTCTAGAGCCAGGACTGGGTTTGCCAGGTCAGTTCTGCAGGGCCTCATTGACCCTGTCCCCCAACCTATCTCCCAGGCTCCTACCTAAAGCTTTGGTACTCTTCTTACTGTTATGAATACTGCAACATGAGAATAGAAGGACATAAAATAGTTGTGTAAGAACTTACCATAACTTTAGATGTCCTTCTCTTTCATGTTGCAGTATTCAGTCTCTCCCCCTTCTACCCCCTCTTTTTACTGTTTTATCCTTTCCTGTATGGGGTTTTGATTCCTTGCATCCAAATAGGACACAACAGCTGCTACGTAGCTCTAAGGTATAGATACCTCCTTGACTGGTGGTATTTGTGGGTCTGGAAAGTTTCCCTTTCTCTAGCATCCCAGAGGTACTACTGTGTGTGTCAGTAATTTCTGAGTTGGGTATATGCAGACGTCACATTTATAGCCGATGTCGGTTTATGGCTCTGACAGGCTACGTCACATGTACCCCCTTTCGTAAAACTTTGGTATACTGGCCGGATGTCCGGTGCTGCAGGCAGCCGTCTCCCTACTGTTATGAATACTGCAACATGGAAGAGAAGGACATCTAAGGTTATGGTAAGTTATTACACAACTATTTTTTGCAAGTTTTGTGTGTCAGTATTCCATTGGTTAATTTTCAACAGTGATAGACTCTCATTGCAGACTAATCCATTGGCTGTGGCCAGGATATCCACTTAATCTGCTTGTATTCTTTCTTAATCACTCTGTAAATGCATGTTGCATTATATGGATCCCAGCAGGCAGCTCAGACTTTATTTGGATGGAGACAGGAACAAAACATTTTTTTCTTGAGTGTTCTTTTTTTATATAAAAAAAGGGCTTTAAAGTTATTAAAATACTTTTTATTCATGTGTTTGACCAGTTGCATTAAATTTTATTATTAGAACCATATTGCCTTCTTTACCTAGAATAGATACTTTTCAAAAATACATCCTTAGTTGATAACTTTGCAGGGGATATATGGGCTTTATTGAATAGTTTTGCAAGACACAGCCTAGATTTCTTTGTCTTGTTTCTGGGCCATAGTTAATGAGTTTTGTTCCTATGAAAGTGACTACCCGGGAGGATACGCTTGGGATTTACCTGTTGTCATGCTAGATACAACAGTAATGTATTTGCCATCATGTTGAGTCTAGTTGAGTAGGCCCATCTTTGTCAACATACCTATTTTTTGTTCCACTAGTCTCATTGCATACATGTTGTAGAGGATTTTTAGCAATTATGCTTTATGTAAATTCATAAGTATATACAAGGCTAGCTGCCACTAGGGCCCTTATATGCCTAACTGTGCAATCAAATGAAGAACAAGCAGAGGCCTTGATGAAATTTGAACTCTTGACCCCGATGTACTAAACCAGTGCGCTAACCACTGAGCTACAATGCCAATTGATCTTTCTTAGTGCAGCATAACAGATTATTGAGAGGAAGCTTGTTGATAAAGCCCTTTAGGTAAAACGGTTGGAAGTTGTAGCCTGAGAAAGTTTTAGATGCAGAGCTGACTAAAGGCCTGTGGTATTAGTCCTGCCATTGATGAAGGAAGGCCTGTTTATTCAAATCAAGTATGGTAAGGACATGACCTTCTTTTATGGCAGGTCTCCCAGTTGCATTTTCCTAGTTGTCACATAAGTAACGTGTGTCAGAATTTTTGCAGCATCACTTAAAATTTAATCTTTTACCCAAGTGGGTTTAGTTTCTCTTTCAGTTGAGGTGCTGTTCTTTTACTGCTTGTTAGTTTTCTGATTCCACACATATGGGATACACTCTAATTAAATGTTTATAATATGCTTAACTTTTTCTTTAATCATGTGGTGTAATTAATTAGATGTTAAAAAGGCACTTTTCTTGAATGTCCTCATGTTCTGCAGTGACCAGAAACAGCAGTACCTGAACTGGCTATTTCTAATTCAGTAAATGGCTCCAGAAGAATGTTTGCATGTAAACTTGTTACATATATCCAAGTTCTTTTTTAAAATGCTATCAACACAGCCTCCTGAAAGTATCAAGCACACTCCATTAAGAGACTGAATTTACCAAGTCAGGTCCGTGTAGGTTCCTTAATCAAGAACTTTTAAGCAGACATTTACAGAAGTGTACCTACTTCTTTTAGCTGCTACTGCCTGGATGTGTAGGCCAGAAGAGAATAAACAAATAAAACTTGTAGAGCAATATTACTAATCTGTTTTTCACTTAATTATTATTCCTGTGTCGTCTTACTCAAATTTTTGTCATTGTGTATCCATACACGGTATGCAGAAGACCTTGAGTCATATTTAAAAAAAATGTACTGCATGTTCTTTCTTTTCATTGCCAAGGAGTTTGTCTTTTGAGGTTTACTAGAGTAAGGTGCAATTATTTGCGATCTCTGTAGCAGAGCAGAGCCCATCTATTTTGTTGTAGTAGATGTTCATTATGTTTCACTGTTGCAGTTATTACACTTGGGTTATCCTGCTGGCAGGCTACCCGCAGTCGGCCCGGGTTCCAAAGTCTAGGTTCGGCATCGGTTGCTGTCGCCTCTTCCCTGACGTTAGTGCGCCAGGGTTATAAAAGATGCAACCGACACCATTTTCTTCAGTCTTTCGTGCCGCGCGGTGCCCGGAGCAGAAACAGTTTGCAAGTGCCAGTCGGCCGACTCCTGAGATTTTTGAAATAGAGTTTCAGAACCGAAGTCTTCAATCAAGCTAAGTACCCCTTTGGGGAAACTTTTTCTTGCTCCAGACCGATGTCAGTAAAAGTTAACAATTGTATTTCTTGTGGGAAGCAAATACCTCATAAGGACTTTCACTATTACTGTATTCCTTGCCTAGGCCCTGACCATGACGTTACTAGTTGTCGGTTTTGTGCTAGATTCAACAAACGCACTATTAAACGTCGGTTTGATTTTGCATTACATTACTTTGGCCGAAAGTTTAACTATATAATGCCGTCGGAACAATCGATGACCGGAATTCATAAAACATGCAAAGACAAGGAAAAGTACAGGCATCCGAGGTCCAAAAACGATGACGAAGCCTCTTCTAGGCCATTCGCCGGTTCTCAGTGAGGCGCTTTCACAGCCCCTGACACCCGCTACCTCAGAGCCACAGGCCGTATCCGACTCCCACGTGGAGACAACTAGGCCTCTGGATACTCAAGGTATTGGGCCTATGGAAGATATTCCCTCAGATGGGTCCGGAGCCGCTGAGCAGGCATCAGCTTCTGAGGGTGTTTTCAGACCTTCACAGCTTACTATTAAATCCTCTGCAGCAGCCAGAGTACAGTCAAAGACACCATTAAAGACAAAGAAACAAGTACAGCATTCTCCTGGACAGTCAACCATGCCAGAGAAACAGATGCTTAAAATGGCTGAAGACTTAATTACTTTGATCAGGGGTTCCCATCCCCCACCTGATAAAAGGCCTAGGCAAGACGCTGACTATGATTCCTCTGACCAGGTTTCTGTTTCCTCTGATTCCTCTTCAGATCAGGGCTATTCTCTTCCTCCCTATGAGGACTCTGATGCTGAAGAATCTATACCTTCAGCCTCTCCACCTGAGGACTACTCTTTTGGGGAAACTCTGCACACCATGAGGGAACATTTCCACTGGGAGAGCCAGGATTATTCAGAATCCAAGAAAAGGCTCAGAGATTTTCTTTTACTGCCTCAACACAGGCCCTTGGCTATCCCCCCTGTGCTTGATATAGTTGATGATGTTTTCTCTGAATCCAGTCTGTCTCCTGATTCTTTACCCCCTGCACCAGTCAAGCCATACAGGTATTACAGGGTCCTTGACTCTCATAAATTTCTTTATAAAAACCCTGCTGCTGACCCTGAAACAATTTCTCAGGGTCCCAAAGGGGTTAAGGCTTCCACTACTAAAAACCCTGTTCCCTCTGATAGGGATTCTAGAGCTCTGGATAGATGGGGGATAAAAGTTTACACCTCTGCTACTTTAGCTCTAAGGGCTTTAAACTTCCAGTTTTACATGCTTAAATATCAACAGTACCTCATGTCTTTGTTAAAACAGAAAATGCTTACAAATTCAGAGAATCCTGACAATAAGGAAATGCAGGAATTATTGCATGCAGCTGAACAAGTGGGAAAGCATACTCTGCAATGTGGTTTTGATTCATTAGAGGCTTCTTGCAGAGCCGCAGTTACAGGCTCTGTCATTCGAAGGCATGCTTGGTTGAAAGAACAAAGTTTACCTGAACATGCTCCATTACTTTGGTGTTAAGGCAGAAGAGGTGTTAAAGAAAATGGAGGATAAAGCAAAATCTATGCAGACAGTAAAAGGATTTCTTACAGGTTCAACCACCTAGGTTTAGTAGAAACTGGCCTTCTAAAAATTGGTCATTTCAGGTGTCAGACAGGCCACAAAGAGGCAGATACAGATGCCCAAGAGGCAGATCTCAGCCCCAAGGCTCCTACAGACCTAAATGGGGTGCTTCTGCCCCCAAAGGAGGAGAAGACAAATCACAACCTTATAGAAAACAGTCCCAATGACTTTCCTCTACAAAGGCCAAGCACTTACCTTTTGGCAGCACCCCTAGGGGGAAGCTAGCACTTTTCGCACAAAATTGGCACATAATCACCCAGGACAAATAGGTACTGAATATAGTTTCTCAGGGTTACAGGTTCCACTTTCACATACTTCCAAAATCAAAAGGTATGCCGGACCTGCCACAAAACCAATGGGCAGAGGCACAAAAGGAAATTGCTGCTCTCATGGACATGGGAGCTATTCAAAGAGTACCACAGCAAGAACAGGGACAAGGATTTTACTCGACTCTTCCTGGTTCCCAGAAAGGACAAAGCCTGGAGACCAATACTGCACTTGTCAATCCTAAATACTTTCCTGGATGTTCCAAAATTCAGAATGTTAACACTGCAGCAACTTCTACCCATGCTGGGCAAGAAGGCTTGGCTGGTTACTTTGGACCTCAAGGAGGCATGCCTGCATGTCCCAGTCAGACAATCTTGCAGAAGATACCTCAGATTCATAGCTGGCTCAATGCATTACCAATTATCTGCATGCCCTTTGGCTTAACTACTGCGCCCAAGGTATTCACAAAATGTCTGGCGCCAGTAATTGCATTTTGCAGACAAAGAGGAATTCAGATATATCCCTACTTGGACGATTGCCTTATTCAAGCAGAGAGCAAGGACATTCTACTAAAGCATCTGGCGTTTGTAAAAAGATTATTAATTTGCCTAGGGAACACAGTAAACAAAAAGAAATCAAAACTAGTGCCCCCTCAAGAGATAATATTCCTGGGTGCAAGCTTAAATACAACTGCCCAGATGACTTATCTCACGCCAGACAAGCAAAGGCAACTGACTCATTACTTTCAAATGATGGCAACAAAGACCCAGCTCCCTGCAAGAAAAATTCTGCAGGCCGTGGGCTTCATGGCTTCCTGCATTCTACATGCAAGACTGCATATGAGGAAACTACAATGGTATCTAAAAAGTGTTTGGACTCAGCATTGCCACAGCCTGGAGACAATAGTAACTGTAATTCCCTGTCTACAACAGAAGATGTTCATCGTGTTACCCTGCTGCAGTCATCACACTTGGGTTATCCTGCCGTCAGGCTGTCCCGCAGTCGGATCAAATTCCAAAGTCTTGGTCCGGCGTCGGTTGCTGTCGCTTCTTCCCTGACGTCAGTGCGCCAGGGGTATATAAGAGGCATCCGACGCCATTTTCCCCAGTCTTTCTTGCCGCTTGGTGCCCGAAGCAGAAACAGTTCGCAAGTGCCGGTCGGCCGACACCTGAGATTTTCAATTTGAATTTCAGTCTGAAGTCTTCAATAAAGCTAAGTACCCCGTTGGGGAACATTTTCTTGCTTCAGTCCAATGTCAGAAAAAGTTAACAATTGCATTTCTTGTGGGAAGCAAATACCTCATAAGGACTTCCATTCCTATTGAATTCCTTGCCAAGCCCAGACCACGACGTCACAAGTTGTCGGTTTTGCGCTAGGTTTAATAAAAGCACTATCAAATGCCGTTTTGACTTCACACGGCATTACTTTGGTAGGAAATTTAATTATATCATGCCGTCGGAGCAGCCGACGACCGCAATTCATAGAAAATGCAAGGATAAGGACAGGCAGCCTAGGAATAAGCCAGACCCCGAGGCCTAAGCTGGGCCTGTCGCCGGTTCTCCGGTTTTCAGTGAGGCGCCTACGCAGCCCCTGACGACCGCAGAGCTGGAACACCAGACAGCTGCGGACTCCCAAGCGGAGTCTACTAGGCCGACGCAGCCATCTACCGACACCGGAGCAGAATTAGACACCGGTGCAGAGGAAACACCTTCGGTTGCAGAAGGTGTCTTCAGACCGACTACACTCACCATTAAATCTTATGCTAAGCTTAAAACTCCTTTAAAACTCCCCCTCCTGATAAAAGACCAAGACAAGAGGAGGGTTATACATCCTCTGACCAGGTTTCTCTCTCCACAGATTCTTCTGAGGAACAGTATTACACTTTGCCACCTTATGAAGATTCTGATGCTGAAGACTCTATTCCCTCAGCATCTCCCCCTGAAGACTACTCCTTTGGGGAAACATAACATACCATGAGGGAACATTTCCACTGGGAAGGCCAGGATTACTCAGATTCTAAGAAAAGGCTCAGAGTTCCTTTTATTACCCCAGCACAGACCTCTTGCTATCCCTCCTGTTTTAGATATTGTGGATGATGTCTACTTGGAGTCTAGTTTAAATCCAGACCCTCTACCTTCTGCTCCAGCCAAACCAGACAGATACTACAGAGTACCTGACTTACACAAATTCCTTTATAAAAGCCCTGTAGCCGACCCAGAAACTATTTCCCAGGGTCCTAAGGGAGCAAAAGCTTCTATGGCTAAAAATCCTGTGCCCTCTGAAAGAGACTCCAGAGCCCTAGATAGACGGGGAAAGAAAATATACACCTCTGCAACTCTGGCTATGAGAGCATTAAATTGCCAGTTTCACATGTTGAAATATCAACAGTTCTTGATGTCTCAGTTAAAACAAAAAATGAGCACACATTCAGAACAGCCTGAATTCAAGGAAATGCAGGATCTGTTGCATGCAGCTGAACAGGTGGGCAAGCATACTTTACAATGCGGATTTGATTAATTGGAAGCATCCTGTAGAGCAGCTGTTACTGGCTCTGTCATACGTAGACATGCTTGGTTAAAAGAGCAAACCCTCCCTGACCATGTTAAAGCAAAATTATTAGATGCACCTTTACAACAGGATGTATTATTTGGTGTCAAAGCAGAAGAGGTTGTAAAGAAAATGGAGGATAAAGCTAAATCTATGCAAACGGTCAAGGATTTCTTGCAGGTACAACCCCCTCACTTCAGCAGAAATTGGCCAACCAAAAACCTGGTCCTTTCCAGCTTCAGACAGATCGCAGAGGGGCAAATACAGACGCCCAAGGGGCAGAGGTCAGTCACAGGGCCCTTACAAACCTCGTCAATGGGGTTCTGCTACCCAGAAAGGAGGAGAAGACAGGCCCCAAGCTAGCAGAAGGCAGACACAATGACTCTATCCTCAAACTATCAAGCAAATCTCTCCTGGCAACACCCTTGGGAGGACAACTAGCATTTTTTGCAGACAACTGGCACATCATCACAAAAGACAAACGGGTTCTAAACATTGTCTCTCAAGGATACAGATTCCACTTTCATACCTTAACAAGGATCAAAGGAATGCCAAACCTGCCACCAAATCAATGGGCAGAGGCACAAAAACAAATTACAGCTCTCATGAACATGAGAGCCATTCAACAGGTATCTACACAGGAGCAAGGACAAGGATTTTACTCAAGACTCTTCCTAGTTCCAAGAAAGGACAAAGCATGGAGACCCATTCTGGATCTTTCAATTCTGAACACCTATCTGCAAGTACCAAAATTCAAGATGCTAACACTACAGCAGCTTCTTCCCATGCTGGGCAAGAAAGCTTGGCTAGTCACTTTGGATCTCAAGGAGGCATACCTGCATGTCCCTATCAGACAAAATTGCAGAAGATACCTCCGCTTCATTGCAGGTTCAACGCATTATCAGTTCTCTGCACTGCCCTTTGGCTTATCTACTGCGCCCAGGGTCTTCACAAAATGCCTGGCACCAGTAATTGCATACTGCTGACAAAGAGGAATTCAAATATACCCATACCTGACGACTGTCTTATTCAAGCAGAAAGCAAGGACATTCTTTTACAGCATCTGGCATTTGTCAAACACCTTCTAAGTTGCCTAGGGTACACAGTAAACGAAAAGAAATCAAAACTAGTGCCCTCAAAAAACATAATATTCCTGGGTGCCAGCTTGAATACAATGGCCCAGATGGCTTATCTCACGCCAGACAAACAACGACAGCTGTTTCAATATTTCAAAATAATGGCAACAAAGACCCAACTCCCTGCAAGAAAAATTCTGCAGGCCTTGGGATTCATGGCATCTTGCATACTACTAATACCATTTACAAAACTGCATATGAGGAAATTACAATGGTACCTGAAAAGTGTATGGACTCAGCACAGCCACAGCTTGGAAACAATGATTCCACTCATTCCCTGCCTTCAACAGGAGTTTCTATGGTGGGCACAGGCATGTCACCTCAACAAGGGTCAGTCTTTCACCTTACCCACAGCCAGGCAAACTATGACAACAGATGCATCGGACTATGCCTGGGGAGCACACATGGCAGGACAGTGCATTCAGGGCAAATGGACTACAGATCAGAGACACCTGCATATCAATCAAAAAGAAATGCTAGCAGTGCAGAATGCCCTAACAGCTTTCAAGGACCTTCTACACCCAGGACAACTACTAATAAGGACAGACAACATCACAGTTATGTGGTACATAAACAAGCAAGGGGGCACCCATTCCTACCCTCTATGCAGGCAAGCAATGACCTTGTGGAACACTGCACTGTCTTACCAGGTTCAATTACAAGCACAATTCCTGCCAGGAAAGAAAAACACATTGGCAGACGACCTAAGCAGAAACATCATGGATCCATACAAATGGAAACTAGATCCACAAGTATTTGCAATGATAGCTCAAAAATGGGGACGCCCAGACATAGATCTGTTTGCAAGCCCCCACAACTACCAACTTCAAAAATTTTGAACAAGGACCTTCCATCCACTTGCTTGGAAAGTGGACGCCCTCTCATTCAGTTAGAAAACATTAACAGTGTATGCCTTCCCCCCACTGCCTCTTCTAGCAAAGGTACTGCTGAAAGTCAGATTAGAGATGCCACAAATGATTCTCGTTGCACCAGACTGGCCACGCCAACATTGGTATCCAATTTTAAGGAACATGGCCCAGGGCCCACCATGGATTTTTCCACAAATTCCTCACCTACTCACCCAGTGAGACAATCTGATTCTACACAACCAGCTCAAGACTTTAAACCTGGCTGCATGGCAAATTACCTAAACAACCAGCCAACACCTTTATCCAAAGCTGTTATGGATGTCATTCTGGACGCCAGGAGGCCCAGCACCAAGAAAACCTATTCAGACAAATGGAAAAGATTTTGCGCCTGGAACCAGGCTAAAGGCCTAAATCCCCTGGAGCCGAACATCCCTCAGATTCTACAATATTTAACTGAGATGTTACACAAAGGACTTTCCTTTTCATCTATTAAGATTCACGCCTCAGCAATTTCAGCTCATTACAGCACGGATCCTCCTTTATTTTCACATCCACTCCTAAGACAGTACCTCAGAGGGGCTAAGAACTTAAGACCGCCAAGGAGAGCTCCAACACCTACTTGGGATCTCAACTTTGTCCAGGAAAAGTCTACACTGCCGCCCTTTGAACCAGCTTTTTCAGCTGATTTACAATTTCTTTCATAGAAAACTGCCCTACTACTAACAATAACCTCAGCTAGAAGAGTCTCAGAGCTACAGGCACTAATGGCACTGGAACCGTTCCTCATTTTTCATCAAGACAGAGTTTCTCTATGAACTAATCCTTCCTTTATGCGAAAGGTGGTATCCAGTGTGGCCCTAAACCAAACCATTCACTTGCCCACCTTCTTCCCATATCCCCAGAACAAAGGAGAAAGACTCCTGCACTCTGACATTCACAGGCAATTACGTTACTACTTGGATAAAACTAAGGCTTTCAGAAAAACTGACCAGCTCTTTGTAGCCTATGCTACAGGATCACAAGGAAAAGCTATCTCAAAACAGACCATTTCTAAACGGATAGGACATTGCATACGTTTCTGCTACACACATCATGGGAACCAGTACCTGCTAACAGTAGGTCCCACTCCACCAGGGCTGCAGCTACATCAGCAGCCTTTCTCAGGGGAGTGCCAACCATGGATAGTCTGGAAGTTGCTACTTGGAGTTCAGTGCACACCTTCACCAAACACCATCATTTACCTCTTTACTCTAAGACTAGAGCTGGATTTGCCACTGCAGTTTTGCAGGGCCTCCTAACTTTTTCTAACCCTGTTTGACTCCACCTCCCCTCCTTAGCTTTGGGATTCAACCCAAGTGTGATGACTGCAGCAGGATAACACGATGAACATAGTACAGTTTTGTACCTACCATAAATGTAGTTGTTTGAGTATTCACCCTGCTGCAGTCCAGGTTACCCTCCCTCCATCCCCTCTGAACTAGCTGAACTTATCTCTACCACTTTATCCTATACTACCTCTGTGGTGTATTTGCTTGTGTGTATATATATATATATATATATATATATATATATATATATATATATAATTTTGCCTACCTTTTGGGGGCACCTGACATCTGGGGCAAGAAAAACTGAAGAAAATGGCGTCGGTTGCCTCTTATATACCCCTGGCGCACTGACGTCAGGGAAGAAGCAACAGCAATCGACGCCAGACCAAGACTTGGAATTCGGGCCGACTGCGGGACCACCTGACGACAGGATAACCCAAGTGTGATGACTGCAGCAGGGTGAACACTCGAACATCTGCATTTATGGTAGGTACAAAACTGTACTTTTCGATGGTGGTCCAGGGCCTGTCACCACAACAAGTGACAGCCCTTCACCTTACCCACAGCCAGGCAGACAATAACAACGGATGCATCGGATTATGCCCGGGGGGCACACATGGCAGGAAAATGTATTCAGAGCATGTGGCCCAAGGAACAAATGCATCTTCACTTCAATCAAAAAGAGATGCTAGCTGTACAGAATGCCCTGGCAGCCTTCAAGGATCTACTACATCCAGGACAACGCCACAGTTATGTGGTACATAAGCAAGGGGGCCCACATTCCTACCCCCTCTGCAGGCAAGCCATGACTTTGTGGAGCACAGCACTGACCTATCAAGTACATCTGCAGGCACAATTCCTGCCAGGAAAGAAAAATACACTGGCAGATGAACTAAGCAGAAATCTCATGGATCCGCACAAATGGAAACTAAATCCACAGGTCTTCAGCATGATAACAAGGAAATGGGGATGCCTGGACATGGATCTTTTTGCCTCCCCTCACAACTGCCAATTACAGAAATTCTGCACAAGGACTTATCACTCACAAGCATGGAAAGTGGATGCTCTTTCATTCAGCTGGAAAACCCTGACAGTTTATGCCTTCCCTCCACTGCCTCTTCTTCTCAAGATACTCCTAAAAGTCAGACAAGAGAAGCCGAAAATGATCCTGATTGCCCCAGACTGGCCACGCCAGCACTGGTACCCAATCCTAAATAGCTTGCCTCGAGGCTCAGCCTGGCCTTTACTTCAAATTCCTCATCTTCTGACTCAACAAAACAATCAGATTCTACACAGTCAACTCAGAACCTTAAATCTGGCTGCATGGCAGATAATATAGCCACTCAGACCACACCCCTCTCTAAAGCTGTTATGGATGTCATTTTAGAAGCCAGGAGGCCCAGCACTAGGAAATCTTATGCAGAAAAATAGAAGAGATTCTCAGCTTGGAACCAGGCACAAGGACTCGAACCACTTGTTACAAATATACCTCAGATTTTACAATACCCAACTGAGATGCTGGACAAAGGCCTATCCTTTTCATCTATTAAAATCCATGCCTCTGCCATTTCAGCTCATTACAATACAGAACCTCCTATTTTTTCACATCCACTGCTAAGGCAGTACCTCAGAGGGGCAAGAAACATAAGACCCCCAAGGAGAGCGCCAATACATACTTGGGACCTCAGTTTTGTTTTAGAAAAGCTCACACTGCCTCCTTTTGAGCCAGCCAACACAGCTGATATAAAATTCATATCATAGAAAACTGTTCTGCTCCTAGCAATAACTTCAGCAAGAAGAGTCGCAGAGTTACAGGCTTTAATGGCAGTGGAACCTTTCATCATTTTTCATCAGGATAGGGTCTCTCTAAGGACAAACCCAACATTTATGCCAAAGGTGGTTTCCAGTGTGGCTCTTAACCAAACCATTCATTTGCCAACTTTCTATCCAAATCCCCAGAATAAAGGGGAGAGACTTCTGCACACTTTGGATATACACAGACAGCTACGATTCTACTTGGACAAAACAAAAGCTTTCAGAAAAACCGAGCAACTGTTTGTAGCTTATGCTGCAGGATCACAAGGAAAGCCTATCTCAAAGCAGACAATTTCAAAATGGATAGAACACTGCATTCGCTTCTGCTGTGCACAACATGGCAAATCAGTGCCTAAGGGCATAAGGCCACATTCTACCAGAGCAGCAGCCACTTCAGCAGCCTTTCTCAGAGGAGTACCAACCGAAGACAATTTAGAAGCTGCAACCTGGAGTTCAGTGCACATTTTCACTAAGCACTACCACTTACCTCACTACTCTAAATCCAGAGCAGGCTTTGCCACTGCAGTTCTGCAGGGCCTGGTAGCCTCTCCTAATCCTATTTAGGCCCAGCCACCCAACCTCAGCTTTGGGATTCAACCCAAGTGTAATGGCTGCAACAGTGAAACACGATGAACATAGTACAGTTGTGTACCTACCATAAATGTAGATGTTCGAGTGTATTCACTGTTGCAGTCCAGGTTACCCACCCACCATCCCCCTTTCTCTTTGCTGGGTCCTTTTTTGTACTTCTCAACTCTCTACAACCTTTGTGATGTATTTGCTTGTAGATGAAGGAAATGTTATTTTGGTACATGCATGTTTTTTGACATAATTTTTTCCAGCCTTTCCTATTTGGGGGCACCTGACATCTGGGGCAAGAAAAACTGAAGAAAATGGCATCGGTTGCATCCTTTATACCCCTGCCGCACTGATGTCAGGGAAGAGGCGACAGCAACTGACGCCGGGCCTAGACTTTGGAACTCGGGCCGACTGCGGGTAGCCTGCCAGCAGGATAACCCAAGTATAATGACTGCAACAGTGAATACACACTCTAACATCTACATTTATAGTAGGTACACAACTGTACTTTCCATATTTTTCTTTGAGGTTAATGACGCCATTTTCTTCAGTCTTTCTTGCCGCGCGGTCCCCGAAGCAAAAGCAGTTCGCAAGTGCTGATTGGCCGACTCCTGAGATTTTTAAAATCGAATTTCAGATCCGAAGTCTTCATTAAAGCGAAGTACCCCATTGGGGAACTTCTTTTTTTATTGCTCCACACTGATGTCAGAAAAAGTTAACAATTGTATTTCTTGTGGGAAGCAAATACCTCATAAGGATTTTCTTTCTTACTGTATTCCTTGCCTAGGCCCTGATCACAATGTTGCTAGCTGTCTGTCTTGTGCTAGATTTAACCAACGCACTGTTAAGCGTCGGTACGATTTTGCCTTTCATTACTTTGGCCAAAGGTTTAATTATATAATGCCATCGGAATAGCCGATGACCGGAGTTTATAAAAAGCGCAAGGAAAAGGAAAAGGACAGGCATCCGAGGTCCAAAACCAATGACGAGGCCCCCGCTAAGCCAGTCGCCGGTTCTCAGTGAGGCGCTTTCGCAGCCCCTGACGCCCCCTACCTCAGAGCCACAGGCCGCTTCCGACTCCCACGTGGAGCCAACTAGGCCTTTGGATACTCAAGGTATTGGACTCTCGGAAACTATTCCCTCAGATGGGTCCGGAGCCGCTGAGCAGGCATCGGCTTCTGAGGATGTTTTCAGAACCTACACAGTTATATGTCAAGCCTACCTCAGCTTCAAAGACTAAAACAGCTCTAAAGACAAAGAAACAAGTACAGCATTCTCCTGGACAGACTTCAATGCCTAAGAAACAGATGCTTAAAATGGCCAAAGACCTAATTACTTTGATCAGGGGTTCTCCTCCTGATAAGAGGCCTAGGCAAGAGACAGAATATGACTCTTCTGATCAGGTTTCTATTTCCTCTGACGCCTCTTCTGAACAGGGATACTCTTTTCCTCCCTATGAGGATTCTGATGCTGAAGAATCTATTCCTTCAGCCTCTCCTCCTGAGGATTATTATTTTGGGGAAACCCTGCATACCATGAGGGAGCATTTTCACTGGGAGAACCAAAATTACTCAGAATCTAAGAAAATGCTCAGAGATTTTCTTTTACTACCTCAGCACAGACCTCTTGCTATTCCACCTGTTCTAGACATTGTAGATGATGTATTTTCAGAGTCCGGCCTGTCCCCTGACTCTTTACCCCCTGCACCTGCTAAGCCAGACAGATACTACAGGGTTCCAGACTCTCATAAATTTCTATATAAAAGCCCTGCTGCTGACCCAGAAACTATATCTCAGGGTCCCAAAGGCGTCAAGGCTTCCACTGCAAAAAAACCTGTCCCCTCTGATAGGGATTCTAGGGCACTGGACAGATGGGGGAAAAAAGTTACACGTCTGCTACCTTGGCTGTAAGGGCTTTAAATTGTCAGTTTCATATGCTTAAATATCAGCAATACTTAATGTCACTGCTTAAACAGAAAATGTTGACAAATTCTGAATGTTCTGATAACAAGGAAATGCAGGATTTATTGCATGCAGCTGAACAAGTGGGAAAGCATACTTTGCAATGTGGTTTTGATTCACTGGAGGCCTCTTGCAGGGCCGCTGTTACGGGTTCTGTCATTAGAAGGCATGCTTGGTTAAAGGAACAGAATCTGCCTGATCATGTTAAAGCAAAATTATTGGATGCTCCATTACAGCATGATACTTTGGGTGTTAAGGCAGAAGAGGTGTTGAAGAAAATGGGAGGATAAAGCGAAATCCATGCAGACAGTTAAGGATTTCCTACAGGTACACCCACCCAGATTTAGCAGGAACTGGCCTACAAAGAATTGATCCTTTCCAGTGTCAGACAGGCCACAAAGAGGCAGATACAGACGCCCCAGAGGCAGATCCCAGCCCCAAGGCTCATACAGGCCTAAACAATAGGGTGCTTCTACCTCCAAAAGCGGAGAAGACAAATCACAACCATACAGGAAACAGTCCCAATGACTTTCCTCTGCCAGAACTAAGCACTTTTTGGCAGCCCCCTTAGGGGAAAAACTAGCACTTTTTTCACCAAATTGGCACATGATTACCCAGGACAAATGGGTCTTGAACATAGTGTCTCAGGGCTACAGGTTCCACTTTCCCACCCTGCCAAGGGCAAAAGGTATGCCAGACCTGCCACACAATCAATGGGCAGAGGCACAAAAGCAAGTTTCAGCCCTCATGGACATGAGGGCCATTCAGCAAGTACCACAACAAGAGCAGGGACAAGGATTTTACTCGAGACTTTTTTTGGTGCCCAGAAAGGACAAAGCCTGGAGACCAGTACTGGACCTGTCTATTCTAAACACATTTCTGGATGTTCCAAAATTCAAAATGTTGACTCTGCAGCAGCTACTGCCCATGCTGGGCAAGAAGGCTTGGCTCATAACTTTGGACCTAAAAGAGGCATACCTGCATGTCCCAATCAGACAATCTTTCAGAAGATACCTCAGATTCATAGCTGGCTCAATGCACTACCAATTCTCTGCACTGCCCTTTGGCTTATCTACTGCGCCCAGGGTCTTCACAAAATGCCTGGCACCAGTAATTGCATTTTGCAGACAAAGAGGAATTCAAATATATCCTTACTTGGACGACTGCCTTATTCAAGCAGAGAACAAAGACATTCTACTACAGCATCTGGCGTTTATAAAAAGATTACTAACTTGCCTAGGGTACACAGTAAATGAAAAGAAATCAAAACTAGTACCCTCTCAAGAGATAATATTCCTGGGTGCAAGCTTAAATACAACTGCCCAGATGGCTTATCTCACGCCAGACAAACAAAGACAACTGACTTCTTACTTCAAAATGTTGGCAACAACGACCCAGTTATCTGCTAGAAAAATTCTGCAGGCTTTGGGCTTCATGGCATCCTGCATTCTGCTAATTCCCTATGCTTGACTGCATATGAGGAAACTACAATGGTATCTAAAAAGTGTTTGGACTCAACATTGCCACAGCCTGGAAACATTAATTACCCTCATTCCCTGCCTGCAACAGGAGTTTCGATGATGGGCACAGGCCTGTCACCACAACAAGGGACAGCCATTCACTTTGCCCACAGCCAGGCAGACAAACAACGGATGCATCCGATTATGCCTGGGGGGCCCAAATGGCAGGAAAATGTATTCAGGGCACATGGCCCGCAAGCCAGATGCCTCTTCATATCAATCAAAAAGAGATGCTAGCTGTTCAGAATGCCCTGACAGCTTTCAAGGATCTTCTTCATCTAGGACAACTGCTGATAAAGATGGACAATACTACAGTCATGTGGTACATAAATAAGCAGGGAGGCACACATTCCTACCCCCTCTGCAGACAAGCCATGGCTTTGTGGGACACAGCATTGACTTATCAAGTTCACCTGCAAGCACAATTCCTGCCAGGAAAAAAAAATACTCTGGCAGACGAACTAAGCAGAAACCTCATGGATCCCCACGAGTGGAAACTGGATCCACAAGTCTTCAGCATGATAACAAGGAAATGGGGATGCCCAGACATAGATCTATTTGCCTCCCCTCACAACTGCCAACTACAGAGATTCTACACAAGGATTTACCACAAGCAAGCAAGCATGGAAAGTGGATGCCCTATCCTTCAGCTGTAAAAACCTAACAGTAAATGCCTTTCCTCCACTGCCTCTCCTCCCCAAGGAACTCGTAAAGGTCAGACTAGAGAAGCCAAAAATGATACTGATTGCCCCAGACTGGCCACGCCAGCACTGGTACCCCACCCTAAAGAACTTGTCTCAAGGTCCAGCCTGGACATTGCCTCAAACCTCTCACTTACTGACACAACAAAACAATCAGATCCTGCACAGCCAACTCAGGACCTTAAATCTGGCAGCGTGGCGGATAATGTAGCCATTCAGAACACTCCACTCTCCAAAGCTGTAACGGATGTTATCTTGGAGGCCAGGAGGCCCAGTACCAGAAAATCTTATGCAGAAAAATGGAAGAGATTCTGTGCTTGGAACAAGGAATTGACACGTTTGTACAAAATATTCCTCAGATTTTACAATACTCAACTGAGATGCTGAACAAAGGCCTATCCTTTTCATCAATTAAGATTCATGCCTCTGCCATTTCAGCCCATTACAATACGGAACCACCTATCTTCTCTCATCCTTTAATAAGGCAGTACCTCAAAGGGGCCTAAAACATAAGACCTCCAAGGAGAGCACCGATACCTGCATGGGACCTAAATTAGGTCTTGGAAAAGCTCACACTGCCTCCTTTTGAGCCAGCCTCAACAGCTGATATTAAATTCTTATTCTGGAAAACAGCTCTACTCCTAGCAATAACCTCTGCAAGACGAGTCTCGGAGTTGCAGGCACTCATGGCTGTGGAACCTTTTATCATTTTCCATCCAGACAGGTTTCTCTGAGGACGAACCCTACATTTATGCCTAAGGTGGTGTCCACTGTGGCCCTTAACCAAACAATTCACTTGCCTACCTTTTATTCAAGCCCACAGAACAAGGGTGAGAGACGTCTGCATTCTTTGGACATACACAGACAGCTACGCTTCTACTTGGACAGAACTAAAGCTTTCAGACAGACTGAGCATCTTTTAGTGGCATATGTTGCAGGATCACAAGGAAAGGCTATCTCACAACAGACTATCTCAAAATGGATAGGCCGTTGCATTCATTTTTGCTACTCACAGCATGACAAATCAGTGCCTAAGGGCATTAGGCCACATTCTACCAGAGCAGCAGCCACTTCAGCAGCCTTCCTCAGTGGAGTACCAACCAAAGACATCTTAGAGGCTGCAACTTGGAGTTCAGTGCACACTTTTACAAAGCACTACCACTTACCTGTCTACTCTAAATCCAGAGCAGGCTTTGCCACTGCAGTTCTGCAGGGCCTCATAGCCTCTCCTAATCCTGTTTAGCCCAGCCACCCATCTTCATATTTGGGATTCAACCCAAGATTAATGACTGCAACAGTGAAACACGATGAACATAATACATTTGTGTACCTGCCATAAATGTAGTTGTTCGAGTGTATTCACTCTTGCAGTCCAGGTTACCCTCCCATCATCCCCCTTTCATTTGCTGGGTCTTATCTGTACTTCTCTATTCTATACAACCTATGTGGTGTATTTGCTTGTAGATGAAGGAAATGTTTACTTTAGTGCATGCATTTTTTTTGGCATAATCTATTTAGCCTACCCTTTTGGGGGTACCTTGACATCTGGGGCAAGAAAAACTGAAGAAAATGGCGTTGGCTGTATCTTTTATAGCCCTGGCGCACTGACATCAGGGAAGAGGCGACAGCAACCGACGCCGGACCAAGACTTTGGAATTCAGACCGACTGCGGGTAGCCTGCCAGCAGGATAACCCAAGAGTAATGACTGCAACAGTGAATACACTCGAACATCTACATTTATGGTAGGTACACAACTGTACTTTGCATCACATTACATAGTAATCAAAAGGTATTTGGTTTTGCAGGTGAAGAATTATCTTTAGTGTCTGGGTAATCTTGCAGTCTTTAAGTTCTGAACCTTAGTTCCGAGGTAACTGAAGTAAGTGTAAGCAAATTTGAGATGTGTTTTAGTTGATTATCAAAGTTCCAGGGGTCAAAGTTCGATGACTACACAGCTAAGTAGAGAACATGTCAGTGCTGAAGATTGCTTATGTGCCCTATTAGCTTAATATGAATATGGATAATCGAACTAACCATCTTTGAGCGAGCTTGGTGTACTTGCATGTATGTTTACTTTGGAACATAAAGTGAAGCTACTAAGAATGAGACATGTAAATGTATGTTCACATTTTTCATTATGTGGTCTGACCTGTTCATGAAAGAGGACTTCCTTATTTCATTTCAGAACCTAGTTCATGTAAGTTTCTTCTGATGCTTCTCCTTCCCTGGCTTTTTCCACTCAGCACTGTTCCAGTTACCTTATTTTTCTGAATATTATGAATTTAGATAATAACCATATAAGAGAAAACCAAGAGAAGAAAGCCTAATGTGTCATATCTGTCCAGTTGTTAAGGCATGTGCAGCTGATTCTGCCCTTCCCTTTTCCATGCTGCCCTGAACTCCTCTGTTGACTTGCACTTTACCACTCCTTGTGGGAAGTCATTCCAGGGCTCTGCTAGCTTCCTTCTGTCTCTAAAACTTAAAAAAAAAAAAAAAGTACCCTACAGTTGTTGCTCTGGACTCCACATTTCTGACACATGGAGAACCCATTTTCATATCTTCTTCCTTTTTTTAGTGAAAATGTTTAATGTTTGCAGATGTAATGTTTCAGTGGCCCAAAATACCCTTTAGACCATCTTAGTAGGTCTTTTTCTGCAGTGTTTACTTGCTTGCTTCCCTTTTGTCTGAAAGGCTTTCATGATTAAGTAGAAGAAACTGGTTACTGGGATAGACTCTACAGACTGGCAGTTGGTGCAGATATTTAAAACCATGAGTTATTAATGACCTGTAGTCCAGGGCTTTGATTCGTATCAGACTCTAAGCAAGTTGCTTAACCAGACAGTGCTCTGGGGAAATGTAGGGAAATTGGGCTAGGCTTCTCAATGATCTCTTAACTCAGATTCTGAGTAAGTCCCTAGAAACCTTCTTTTAAACAATATGGAGTGCTCCATATGAGGACTTATCATTGCCGTATATTTTAGAAGACGATAAAGAATATATGTAGATTAGTATTCATCTGGGTTTTGCCTCACTCTTGTACTCTGCTCCACAGTTTAATTTGGTAGGTTGTAATAATTCCTTTGTAGTTTTTATCTTCATTCTTTTATAGAGCGTTTCTCTTTGCTGCTTTAGCATCTTGTTACTTTTGAATTATCTTCCACAACGTGAGTAAAGTATTACTTTGCATGGCAGCACATTGGCACAGCAAGTAGTGTTGCATCCTCACAGCAGGAAGCATTGGATTTTGATTTTCAGGTGGGGTTGCCTTCAGTTTGATGTCTGCATGAATTTTCTCCATGTGCTCCAGACGTTCTTCGTGTTTCACTGTTGCAGTCATCACATTTGGGTTATCCCTGCCAGGGTAGCCCACGGCCGACCCGAATACAAGAGACTTAGTATTTCTGCTTTGGTTGCTGTCGCTTGAGGACTGACGTCAGGTCGTCAGTAATATAAAGTAAGGCAGCCGATGCCATTACATCAGTTTTTCTTGCTGTGGAGCCAAAAGCAGTTTGCACGAGTGCTGGTTGGCCGCTACCTGAGTTTTCGTTTCCGAATTGAAGTTGAAGTCTTCTAAAGCTAAGTACTCCATTGGGAATCTTTTTTTCTTGCATTAACCGATGTCAGAAAAAGTTAATAATTGTCTCGCCTGTGGAAAGCAAATACCATACTGAGACTTCCACTCTTACTGCGTCACTTGTCTAGGCCCAGACCACAACGTCCCCTGTTGTCGTTGCTGTGCTTTGTTCAACACCAGAATTATCCATCGTCGGGCCCTTATTGTAGCCAGATATTTTCGTTTACAGTCTTCAAATTCCGATATGGCTTCGGTATGCCATCAGACAGAAGATCTTCTGAAAAAACGTAAAGATAAAGACAGAGACAGACTGCACAGGTCCAAACTTACCGACGATGCGTCCGTTAAGCTAGTCATCAGTCCTCTGGTACTCAGTGAGGCGTTTTCGCAGCCCCTGATACCCGCTTCAGTTGATTTGCAGGCCGCTACCGAGACCCTTTCGGAGTCCATGCCACAAAACTGTTCTTCATCTCAGGATCCTGCGGTCGTCTCTACATTGGATGGGTCCGGAGCTGCTGAGCAGGCACCGGCTTCCGAGGAAGTCCTTCGCACTACCGAATCTCGACACAAATTGATGTCTTCTTTCGCGACTACCATTCTTTCGAAAACAACCGATTTTCCTTAGGCCCAGGGTTCAAACCACATCCAAGAAACCGACTACCCATTCTCAGGTGCCTGCTTCCTTATCTCAGTCTCAAATACTTAAAATGGTGGAAGACCTTATCATGCTAATCAGGGGAAGCCAAGCTACACCCTCAGAAAGGGAAAGAGATCTGTCCCCAATAGTTTTGTCTGAACAAGAGTCAGATGAATCTGATGCATCTGACTATGAAGACATGCAACCCCTCTCCACTTATGAGGATTCTGATGCAGAGGAATCCATTCCTTCAGCCTCTCCCCCAGAGGATTTTTCCTTTGGGGAAACCCTGCATACCTTAAGGGAGCATTTCCAATGAGAGAGTCAGGACTACCCTCAATCTAATAAGCGACTCAGGGAATTCTTAGATGAACCACAACACAGACCTTTGGCCATCCCCCCAGTCCTGGATGTGGTGGATGATGTTTTCCTTGAATTCAGCTCTACTCCTGATGCCCTACCTTCTACTCCCAGAAAATCAGACTGGTACTACAGAGTCCCTGACTCACACAAATATATTTTTAAAATCCAACAGCTGACCCTGAGATCATTTTTAAAGACCAAAAGGGATTAAAGCAACCTCTGCTAAGAATTCCACCCCCTCAGACAGGGATTCCCGAGCATTGGGCGGATGGGGTAAAAAAGTATACACCTCAGCTACTGTTGCTGTCAGGGCACTAAATTGTCAGTTCCATATGCTTAAATATCTGCAACATACGTTGGAACTCCTTAAACAAAAAAAATGTCTTCCTTTCCTGCTTGGGCACAATCTAAGATTTACAAGGCTTAATGCATTCTGCAAGTCAAGTAGCTAAACACACTTTGCACTGTGGTTTTGATGCCCTAGAAGCTTCTTGCAGGGCATCAGTCACTGGATCTGTCATTAGAAGACATGCAAGGCTTAAGGAACAACCCCTGCCAGACCATGTCAAATCTAAATTGTTGAATGCCTCCTTGCACAAGGATAGCTTATTTGGCACTAAGGCAGAAGAGGTCTTAAAAAAGATGGAAGAAAATGCAAAATCCATGCAAACAGTTAAAGATTTCTTACAGGTCCCGCTCCCTAGGTTCAGCAGGCATTGTCCCTCCAAGTACTGGTCCTTTCCTGCTCCGAGTAGACAAGCCCAGCCTAGGCCCCGTGGAAACAGACCCGCAGACAGCAGCCCCAGGGAATGCAGAGATCTAAGCAGTGGAATACCTCCACATCAAAACCAGGGAGTTCTAAGCCACCCCCTTATGGTGAGAACTCACAATGACTTGCGTCCTTTCGACCTCCCCTCTGCCCACCTTCACTTACCCTTAGGAGGAAAACTCTCCTTTCACTCAAGCACCTGGGCCACCATTATCAAGAACGAATGGGTTCTGAACATTGTGTCTCAGGGTTACAAATTCTCCTTCCACACCCTTCCAACCCCAAAAGGGTTCCCAGATCTACCACCAAATCAGTGGGCTGAGGCTCAAAAGCAAATCCATTCCCTCCTCTCTTTGAGGGCAGTAGAGCAAGTTCCTGCAGAACAGATAGGCCAAGGCTTCTAGACTTTTTATGGTACTCAGAAAAGGGGGCACCTGGCGCCTCATCCTCTATCTGTCCATTCTAAACACCTTCTTGGTGATCCCAAAATTCAAAATGCTCACCCTCCAGCAGCTGCTACCCATGCTCTCCAAGAATGCTTGACTAGCCACACTAGATCTAAAAAAGAGGCCTACCTTCACATTCCTATCAGGGAATCATGCAGGAAATATCTCCGCTTCAGAGCAGGATCTCAACATTTTCAGTTCTCTGCGCTTCCCTTTGGCTTATCTACTGCTCCAAGAGTTTTCACAAAATGTCTGGCTCCTGCCATTCCTTTTGCAGACAAAAATTTACCCGTACTTAGATGACTGCCTTATTCAGGCGGACAGCAAGGAAAAGCTGCTCAAGCACCTGGCCTTTGTAAAGACCCTACTAACCTCCCTAGGGTTACACAATTAGCGAAAAGAAATCAAAACAGGTGCCCACGCAAAGGATAATCTTCCTTGGAGCAAGTCTGGACACAACATCCCAGATGGCATACCTTACATCATTTTTCCTAACAGCTTACTTCTCTCAGGTGGCCACCAGGCCCCAGCATTCTGCAAGGAAAGTCTTGCAAGCTCTGGCGTTCATGGCATCTTGCATACTACTCATTCCATATGCCAGACTGCATATGAGGAAACTTCAGTGGTACCTAAAGAGCCTTTGGGACTGCCCTTCTCCCCACCCCCCGCCACCCAGACCCTCATCACAGACGCATCAGACTACGTTTGGGGCGCACACCTGGATGGCAGGTGCATACAGGGCCAATGGAGCCCACAACAAATCCCCCTGCACATCAATCAAAAAGAGATTATGGCTGTGCAATACGCCTTGATAGCTTTCAAACCACTACTCTCTCCAGGAGTTCTCCTGATCAAAATAGACAGTACTGTGATGTGGTACATCAACAAGCAGAGAGGGACTCACTCCTACCCTCTATGCAGGCTGGCCATGCCCTTTTGGCTCACAGCCTCTTCCATGCAACTACACCTGTTAGTACAATACTTACCAGGCTCTCTCAACTCCCTGGCAGACCAGTTAAGCAGAAACCTTCTGGACCTACACGAGTGGTAGCTCAACAGAAGTATCTTCACCCTAATAAGTCAGAAATGGGGAACCCTGGAATTTCACCTCTTTGCCTCCCACACCAACCATCAACTCAGCAAATTCTGCACCAGGGAGCATCACTGCATGGCTTGGAAAGTGGATGCCCTGTCCTTCCCCTGGGTCAACCTCTCGGTTTATGCCTTTCCTCCCGTACCTCTCATCCCCAGGGTACTGCTCAAAATAAGGGAGGAAAAACCAAGGACCATTCTTATAGCTCCAGACTGTCCCCGACAGCACTGGTACCCCTTGCTGCGCAGCCTATCCCCGCTGCCTCCATGGCATCTTCCTCAAATTCCAAACCTCATAACCCAGAAGAAAGGGGAATTCATGCATCCCCAATTGCAGATACTCAGTTTGGCAGCTTGGCTTATTTCCTAACCCCAAACCAATCTGCCATACTCAGTAAACAGGTTCTGGATGTTATCCGTGAGGCCAGATGCCCTAGCACCAGAAAGTCTTACACAGATAAATGGAAAAGGTTCTGCACTTGGATCCAGGCTAAGGGGGCCAGTATGGTTCAGCCCTCCATCCCTCTCATCCTGGATTACTTAGCTGACCTACTACACAGTGGTCTGTCTTTCTCCTCTATAAAAAATCATGCCTCTGCTATTTCTGCTCATTTTCCTACTGAGCAGCCCCTCTTCTCACACTCTCTGATCAAACAGTTCCTCAGAGGGGCTAGCAACTTGAGGCCCCCCCAAGAAGGGCACCAACACCAGCTGGGGACCTTAACTTTGTCTTGGAAAACCTCACCCTGCCTCCTTTTGAAACAGCTTCTTCTGCAGAGCTAAAATTTCTCTCCTGGAAGACAGCATTCCTTCTGGCCATCACTTCAGCCAGAAGAGTCTCTGAGCTGCAAGCACTTATCGCTGTGGAACCCTTCATCGTCTTCCATGCAGACCGAGTATCACTCAGAACTAACCCATCCTTCATGCCCAAGGAGGTGTCCAGCGTGGCTCTCAACCAATCCATTAATTTGCCCACCTTCTTTCTTAATCCCTAGAACAAGGGGGAAAGGATTCTTCACTCTCTAGATGTGCACAGACAGCTCAGCTCAGATACTATCTGGATAGGACTAAATCCTTCAGAAAGTCTGATCAATTGCTGGTTAGCTTTGCTACAGAGGCAGAAGGCAAAGCCATCTCCAAGCAAACCATTTCCAAATGGGTAGCACACTGCATCCATTTCTGCTACAAACAGCGTGGTAAGCCTCCCCCCAAGGGGGTCAGGACACACTCCAACAGAGCAGCCTCCACCTCTGCAGCTATCCTCCGAGGAGTCCCCACCTGGACATCTGTTCACACTTTTACCAAGTATTACCACCTGCCTCTCTTCTTCAAATCCAGGGCAAGGTTTGCCTCTGCAGTCTTGCAGGGCATCCTAGCCAGCCCCTAGCTTCCTTAACTGCCTCCTCCCATTTCCTCAGCTTTGAGAATCTACCCAAATGTGATGACTGCAACAGTGAAACATGAAGAACATAGTACAGTTGTGTACACTTACCATAAATGTAGATGTTCAAGTGTATTCACTGTTGCAGTCCTGGTTCCCCTCCCTCCATCCCCCTTTTTTCTCTTTCTCCTTTTGTTACCATTCTTCCTTGTTGTTCTCCTTTCCTTACAAGGGACATATTGGTATTTATTTTCCATTGGTGGGGTTCTTCCACCAGAACCTGTCCTCCTATTTTGGAGGCTCCTGACAGGTTAGGGCAAGAAAAACTGATGTAATGGCGTCAGCTGCCTTACTTTATACCACTGACGACCTGACGTCAGTCCTCAAGTGACAGCAACCGATGCAGAAATACTAGTTTCTGGTATTCGGGCTGGCTGAGGGTAACCCTGGCAGGGATAACCCAAGTGTGATGACTGCAACAGTGAATACACTCAGACATCTACGTTTATGGTAAGTGTACACAACTGTACTTTATAAAATTTTCACACCTGTCCTTTCAGATAGATTAAAAAATATCACAAATCATTAATTTAGACCAAACTGGGTTTGTATATCAAAAGCAAACTGATGACAATATTAAAAGATTATTAACCCTTCTAGAGTTTGTCAATAAAAACTAAAAAGTTCTTATTAGTCTAGACATTGAAAAAGCCTTTGATTCTTTAACTTGGAATTATTTAAAGTCTTGGAATGGGTCTATATTAAAATCGCGAAACCTCACTTACGCAAATACAAAACCGTCAACACACACACACACACACATATATATATATATATATATATATATATATAGCAAACCGCGAAAACACCGAATGCCCTGAAGCGTGAAATTTGAAATGTTGAATCGTCAGTTGACCCTTATCCGGTATAGCTCCCTAATGTAACTGTGCAATAGTTACGGACCTTAGGGTTAGGGTGCGGGTTAAGGTAAGTGCATACATAGTAATACATGCAACCTTTACTTTAGGGTTAGAAGTAGGGTTATGTTAAGTGTATTTATGTATAGTAATATAGTTGTGTAGCTGAATGTATACGTAAATTATACTTTTCCTGTAGTTGGGTGTTTTTTAATAGTTAGATACATTTGTGTGTAGTGAATGTTTGATTAGGATATGGGATATATGGGTGAAAGTGTAAAAATGGGGAAGTGTGGATTATTTATTTTGTTTGGGTAGCTAGTACATAGCGGGCAGTAGGGTTGGCCAAATATGACGATTTGACATTTCGAATTTCATGCTTCAGGACGTTTGGTGTTTTCGCGGTTTGCTATATATGTGTCGACATTTCCATATTCGTGTGAGGTCTCGCGATTTTAATATAGACCCCTTGGAATTATTTTTTTTTTATTTCATTTTCCTTATTAAAATATTTATAAAGATTAAGCTTACATTAAATTAGGGCACTTCACATCTGAATCCATTTCCCAAATAAGGGTACTAAAACAGGGTTGATCCCTTGCTCTTTTTATTTGCTATAGCCATTGAAGTTCTACCAGTTTTAATTTGAAATAACGCAAATATTAAAGGTATAGAAATTTTGGAAAATTATGCTGTTTGCCGATGATATGCCGCTAACACTTTCCAACTCAAAATCAGTTTGAGAAGGCTTTGATTTTATCATAAACCTATTTCAGTCATACTCAGGTGTACACTTTTATATTCGTAAATCCAACTTTATATTGCTAAACAAAAAAGGAAATTCCAAACACAAAACTATATCATAGATAAACAAGTTACTTCCTTCGAGTATTTTAGTAACTGTAATGAATACTATAGAAGAAATAAGAACAAATTATAAAAACATTTTCAGCTTATGTCCAAATAATGCAACAAAACTATAATATCCTTTGGTAGATTGCAGTTAATAAAACTTATTCTCTTTCCTAAACTGTTGTATATATTACAAGCTTTTAACCCTATATCTTCATAAGTCACTTACTAAAGCCGTTAATAAACAATTACTGAAATTTCTTTGGTTTCCAGACAAACGTAGTGTAGTCCTACATAATCGTACTAAAGCTTGGAACTTTGGAGGCATAAACTTTCCTGATGTAGATACCTATGTTAAAGCAACAATTTTTAAAACTGTCCTGTATTGGACTGATCCTAATTGTAACTCAAATTTGGAAGACCGTTCATTTCATCCCTCTTAATACTAATGATGACTTAACAGGAAATAGCAGTATAAATCAAAGTAAATTCTTTTAGAATTATCTTTACAGCAACATGCAATATAATTCTCCGTCCCCATCAACCTTTTGTTTTATGAACCATGTGACATCCCTTCTCTGGACCAGTAATCAAAGAGCATCAGTCCTCACCACTGACACCAGTGTGGAATGTTCACTTAGAACAAAGATAGGTGCACACGGTATTTTCAGATGCAGCTCTTTGCACCAAGCACAATTTTCCTTAAGTACACACTGGGAGCACACTCCAGACCTGGGGCTAGACTTCTTCTCCAGGCCCCAAATAAGACTCCACCTTTCCCTCTGCAGAAATCAGTGCTCTGTGTCCCTGTTCCAAGTAGCTGGCACATTCTTTGAGATTTGATTTTCACACACACACACACACACACACACACACACACACACACACACACACACCTGGGAAAGGCTGGCACAGATTTAGCTGGTATGCCACCTCCACCCCAGACTATAACATAGATTCACTGCCACCAGCCAGCTACTTTAAGGCTCTTACCAGGGCACCCAGTTACTCTTAGTAAAATTAATACTTATAGAAATGTTAGTTTTAACCAATCGGCAAGCCTTTCAGGACCATGATGCTACAGTGCCACTAAATAAATGCAAGTGCTGTCAAAGCTTAAAATACTTTCTACTATTCCTTGGTTACTTACTAAAGCAAGAGCAAGGCAAGATGAAATAGATGAGTGTCTTTGTTACCCATTCCAGTAATAGAGTTCAGTGTGTCTTCTGTCTCATCTCACTAATGTCTAAATGCAACTTCATTGCTAGCTACGGAATATTACATCTGTTCACCTGATTCTGTGGTTCCCACGCTACCCCCCTGACTAGAAGCTGAACTAGGATCTAGCACAGGTATCGCAATACACTCCCAGAACCCTGCTAAGACTTATTCCAGCATCTGGAGACTGTAAAACAATTTCAGTACTTTCATTTTTCCTGTAGACACTAACCAGCCATTCTCTGGCACCCCAGGGTAGCAGTTAGTTCACCACTAAGAACAATAAGAGCAGGGTCCCAAGCCAGACATTGCATCTCTGGCTGTCTTCAGGCCTGTGGGATAAATTTTTTGTGGTCTAAACCAAGTCATTTAATTTCAGGCTGTTTTTCGTAGCTGGTGTGAGCTTAATCCCTTCCCTTCCAGTATCCTATGTTAAAATGTATACATTTCCTCCGTTATAGCAGTACAGTTTGATACAAATGTATATTTCTTGTGTGTTCAGCAGGCCCCACTGTTGATCATTTTTAACACACGCGACTTTACAAATACATTTTTAACACAGGCATTTGTACAAATCAGTTTGATATACACATGACATAAAATTATTTACAAAATTCCAACTAGATATGTTGACATATGTTACACAAACACTGCCCTACTCTCGCTGGCATAGCTGGCACTATCCCACATAATCACAAACCACATCTTAAATTCTTTCAGAAATACCATACTTTGTCTCAAACCAAACTTTCAAGTCTGTTTTGCTTTCATTATATTTAGTAGAATTAAATCTTTCTTTAATAAAGTTTCTACACTTAAGTTTGGCATCTGGGAGGCCAAAGGCTTTACTTGCTGTTATTAATGTTTTAAAGATCAGAAAGTAAAAAAATAAATCTTCAACAGCTTATAAATGATTATGATTTGGGTCCTTAATATTGGTTGCTTTTATAGAATATTAAAACACAAGCTGAACACAAATGTTTTATTTCTTGCACATTTATATCATAAAGAATTCAACTTTTCTATTATATGTTATACAGCAAACCTAAGGTAGAAACCCTTATCTCTAAATTACATACAATTCTGATAAGAGTACAATGCTAATTTAAATGAAAATTTGGGGAAATGTTTAGTGTTGGTTCATAACTCTTTACTTAATCAGAAGCAGAAATCCCAGATATTAAGTTCTATTAAAAATATTTCTTGGTGTCAGCACTGGCATATATTTACTTGGAAAGTTATACACAGATCTTTTAAAACTCTCAATAGAATTGGCAAAATAAATGAAAAAATAGCACAATTAAATGTAGGTGTACCAAGATTTGGAATGCAGATTGAATGCATATATTTTTGAATGTTCTTCTTTGAAACTTTTTTGGGATTCTGTAGATTTCACAAAGGCTTTATGGTTTGATTCTGTTTCTTTAAGTTGGTTTTTAGCTCTATTTTAATATAAATGGTAATCACAAGTTGTATACTGAGAATCTGTACCCGCTCTGGACCATTTTGGCAGTGACAAGAAGCATCACTAAGCACTGGAGATCAGTTACACCACCATCTTTTGAAGAATTTTTGTCTTTCTTAACAGAACTAGCCTTAACTGTGACTAAAGTAAAGGAAAGTAGACTATTTCCTAAGACACTTGTAAGGAATTCTGGGAAAAAATAATATCTCTAATTGATTTATCTCAGCAGAACTGTACCTTCTGAATTTGATTCTCAAAATGTTTGTTTATATAACATGTATTACTACATACTGTACTGAACGTTACTTTCTGAGTACCACAATTTACTTTAGTAATATCTCACAGGCATGTTGTGTATATTGTATATAGTGTTTCCCCTTGGGGAAAAGGCTATTTATTTTCCTTTTCTTTACAAATATGTTGTTGTTATTTACAACTGTATTATATGTACTTATAGTTATATGTTAAAAAAAAAAAAAAAAAACATTTTTGAAGGAAAAAGAATGCTGCAAATCATCACTCAGTTGGGGGTTTTGAAATATAATAGATGTTATTTTTTGTGTTGTTTTAATCTGTATCCTAATTCCAGTCTCTTGTGACAGGATATACCATCTATCACCCTAATGGTGCCTGTCCTCTTTTACTAACAGAATATATTCCGATCAGTTTAAGCATTGGTGTCTGTTTGACCATCTCTCATTTATTTTAAATGCATCTGTGCTAATATGCAATTTAGCTCTAAATTTCTTGTAATACACATAATTTCCTAGATTGTTCGGCTTTGTCAGTAGCATTTCCACTTGGTATTCATGGTCTTTCCCATCCCCCATTTAAAGTCATGTTTTACACTGTCCCATATTTTAAACCTTTACACTTTGTTTTCATGTGGTATATTTTAGGGACAGGATGTATAGATTACGAATCATGTTGCCAGAAAGTAATAATTTTTTTTATGAAAATCTCAAACTTCATTATGTTTATTCATGAAGTTTAGAATCTTATTCCATAACACATTTTTATTTAGGATTTCTATGTATAAGCTATCTTCCTTTCTTTTTAGGACACAAATCCAATCTTCCTATTCAACAAAGAGATGATTTTATGTGACCGTCCACCCACAATACCCAAGACAACTTTCTCTGCTGAAAATGAAATGGAATTAAAAGTTGAAGAATCCCTTATGATGCCTGCTGTATTTCATACTGTAGCCTCTAGGACACAACTTGCAGTGGTAAGAAAAGTTTGTCTGTGCTAAACTGCTTTTTGTATTTTACAGTGATTGTTGTGTTAGCTGCTTAGTATAAATTATGTTTCAAGGTTACTGCTTGAAAGGCAACAAGATTACCATTCAGAATTTCTGAATTTGCTTGATAGGATCTCTGAACTCTAAGATGGCGTAATTTCTGTCATGCCACACATGCAGTACAACTCTGTTTCCCAGGGTAGATATCTTTGCGAAGCTTCTTCTAGCCCAACCTCACTTAGCATCATTTCCACCCTTCCTGTTTAGAACATATATTTAGCAAGAGACCCCTGTCATGCTTCCAGTGGCCACATAAGTTTAGAATGTCCTATATAATAAAATTGACCAGTCATGTCTATGAGTGTAGTTTACAGCAAGCAGGAAGAGAAAGATTTGGAAACATTTCAGTGACACCAATGTTGACCTTTCAGATGCATGTTAAGATGTTGCTTGCATTTACCCATAGGTGCATATATCCTTTTCATTGGTTTGCTGTCTTTTTCCTTCTAAAATCTCTTATGGCAGTGAAAATGTCCTTTTCACTGGTATGCCATTTCCTTCCTTTAAAAGTCTGTTATGTTAGCTGGCATTTCCAGTAGATATTTTTAGGAGGAGAACTTAAGCCTTTTTTCTGGATTTTCCCTTTCTGTTGATGATGAGGCATCTGCAGTTCTTGTGTCAGAAACTGACTGGGATGATTAACCCTACCTTACCTAGCCATAGTTCTCTGTATTGTTTCTACTTTGGGAAGAGCACTTAAGTTTTCGACTACTCTTAATTGACATGAATGTTGTTCTACTTGAGCCATGAAGCATTTAAAGCCATGTGTGGGGTAAGAGCATGTGGAATATTGTGCTAACTCCCTTCACTCCTTGAAACTAATCCTAAATGATGCCTTTCATACTGACTGAAAATATAGAAATAGCCTGTAAGCTCTTGGTAAATCTCCTTTAATGTGGTAGATCTTGATTTCTAGAGAATGTTGGGTTGTATGGGGGTGACTGAAAGCTGATGCCTTTAATTTTTAATGCTGCAAGTACAAATCTGAGAAGGCTACTTTACCTGACTTACCTCCCCAGCAAGCAATGTCGCAGATAAATTTGGCAACTGAGCATTTGTCTACGGTGGTAATTTTTTTTTGTTAAAACCATAACATTTACACTTTTCAAAATATAAAAAATAATTCTCAGGACATTACAGGGGTAATTATTTCATTAGTACATTCAGTGTAGAAATGAACTAAGTCTTTTAAATTTTCCAAAGCAAATAAAAGATCCCACCTTGAAGTGGCTGGTCGCTTCCCATCCCTTAACATTACAGACCCTGGCTAGCCAGTCCATTGCATATTATATGAGGGAAGCACTTAAAATAGGGTGATGTATTATCATAGTAGACAGCGTTAGTGCTTGCTCAGCAATCTGTAGTTATTTGCAGAGATCCCTGATGGGAGCAGATAAGATCCCCTGCAACAGGTTTCTCCTCTTGCAGCTACCAAAAAAATGTTGGCAAGGCACTAGCTATGTCTGTGGGCAGTTCACATCAATGATTAATTCAGTTTTCTTTTTTCCTTTTTCTCTCATGAGAGTGGAGTTGCATGATTATGAAAGCAGAAAGTTGAAATGCATTACTGTGGCCACTATTCATTTTACTTTAATAGCTGTTAAACATCCAGGACATTTGACATGCGAGAGGTAGCTGGGCTTGACTGTTCATGCAAAATAGCAACCACATAGTCAAGGTTAGATGATGTCTCATTCAAGCCTGTAGTGCCTTTTGTGTACTTCCAGCTCACACCTATAGCTCCTTATAGTGTCCAGACCTTTTTTGGCTCTGTCTTTAAGTGATTTACCAACTAGTAATAGGCAGTAATAGAAAGTACAAAGATGTGTCTTGCTGTACAGAAATTAATCAGTTGACATTTATTATTCATATTTTCATATTTATGCATATTTTCATAACTGGGAGTCCTGAGTGTTATTGAAGGATGTGGTGTGATATGCTGTGGTGGGAGAAAAAAATCATTGTCAGTGTCCATCTATACAACACTCAGTCTGAGATACTTTTACTTGTTTACTAATAGTTATGAAAATAAACAGTATTTAGTTATGTACTTAATACCTCAAAAATCAAGTGACTTACCACATTTGCATTGGGCGAAAGCTTAGATGATGTTGAAGAAAAAGGTATTTAATATTTGCACTATTAAGTTGTACATCTCAGGATAAATTCTGTGTTAATTATATTGCTTTTTATACAATTAAGTATATGTTTTTATATTTCTGTAAATATCTGTATAAACATGCACTTAGAAGACTTTCTTGTTGCAATGTAAAATCTTATATCTGGTTAACAATTTTCTAACAATATATGCCAAAGTTGTACAGTTTTCAAGATATGATGATTGTCTTGTTAATCTTCAGGAAAAAAAATATAATTTTGGGTTTCTGTTGATTTATAATTTATTATAGTATTTATGGAAAGACTGAATGTCAATTCAAAATTCCAAGGAATGCAATACAAAACTAATACACAACATGACACCATGTCAGACAGTGCGGTAAAACAACAAAGATATTTTATTGTAATTGCTAATTGCGGACATGACACATTAAAAACAAATAAGTGCTTTTGTTCGGGTTATACCAAACGTCTTCAGCTAAAATTCAGAAATCATCATGTGACCCCTTGTATAACATAGAAATCACATGAAGCTCAGAACCTTAAAGAAACAGTGTAACCAGTCCAGCTTAGACAACCGTTCCAAAGAATAACAAAGTATAAAAAGTATAAACACTTAATCCAACATAAACTGTAAAACAAAAAAATGCATCAAAAATATATATATTTTGAACAGTGCAAAATCTACCGATGGGCAAATAATTCCTATCTGTCAAAGGATTTCATTTTTATTGAAATCATACCCTTTTAAGCCTGGGAGGACAGTCACATGTAGCTAAATCTGCCACATGATGATATAGTGTATGTATATGAGAGTAGCAATTTGGAATACGTTATAATGTATCCAGAACTTTTTTTTTTTTTTTACTTTCACCATAGTCAGATATCTAGGAGCATCTTTTCAAAATGTGGTAATAATCAGGGTGTAAGTTGAGGAGCAGAAGAGCAGCTAAGCTATTTGGGGACCAAAGTGAGACCCTGACTTAACCCCCGGCCTGGAGAGCAGCTTAAGAGCAAGTCCAAACAGGATGTTTTATTTAAAGTTTAATGCATTTTCAGAGTAAATCATTTAACTGTCATGTGATACATAACCAAGCACAGCATTGCTTTAACAATTTAAAAAATGTAGACGAAAATGAGCATGTATTTTCCCGATATTAGTTTAAAACAATTTACCAGTTCAGAATTCAGCACAATTTACATCTGTTTGTAGGTATAGTCCAAATGCCAGTAGCACCATAAAGAAGTTGTACTACAATAGCTTGCCTGTTGTGCTACATACAAAAGTATCATTTTAAGGCATATGTGAGCAGAGAGGGTGGGTATTTAGAAGTGTGCATTCCTGATATTGTGCAGTCCAACAGGGATAATTATGTATTGTGTTATGAGTCATTATGACCCCAAAGGCGACTTACTTGGGCAGGTACTTGAATGATGACTTATTGAGATAGCATGCTGCTAGCCACCCAGTATGAAATTCCCACACTGCTCCATTGCCTTTGTAAAATATAAAGTCAGAGCTGTTAAAGTAAACATAAGCTAAAGCAAACCTTTTCAGTCCTTTTATCACTTCTAAGTATGAAACTACTTAAGCATCCAAAATTAAATGGCAAGAAAAAATAACTACTGTGCCAACATTAAATTCAAGTTCAAGAGTTCACATTTTCAGCTGGTAAAAGCATGCAAGGTATTTTTAACACAGAACCTTCTATGAAGCTAGGATCTGGATTGGACCAGACACTTGGATGCAATTTCTGTGATAAACAGTATTGATAAGCAATGAATGGCATCTGCATCTTATGCATGCATGCATGGAATTCCATGAAAGTCCTTCCTTCCATGTGAAGAAAATTTGTGATATTCCTATTCTGAATTCTAGGTGTCCCCTCCATGTGATGTACCATGATATGTACAAGTACTGTTCACCAAGTCAGAATAAACACTGTACAGTACAAACTGTGTCCAAGAAGTAACCAATGCACATAAAATGTATTTGCTTTGCTCTAATGTGTGTCACTGTAGTGATCTTGTAACCAAACCATTATTAGAAAATTGTTAAGGAAATGGCATTCATTCATTCATTCATTCAGCTAATAGTAATAGGGAGAAGCAGCCTTGATGAATTAAGAACTCAGACTTCTCCCATTAAACAGCATAGCAGTCATTGACAGTCCAATCAGTAGAAATGATCAAGTAATACTTGGTAAAAACAGCTCTGATTAAGAACAGCTCTGATTAAGAACTCATAAAACAGCCAACAAAGTCCCTGTCTTTCCTGTATAGCAACAGCAATGACCAATATTGGCAGCAATGGCAAGAGGTTACCCGGCAATTTTGCCTCTATGCCATTCATTACATATAAGTTATCACTTCTCATTGGAATCTGAACTAATCAGACAGTGTCACTTATACTTAAGCCCCTGACACAGTAAAAGAATGTGAATTGTACATTTTTCTGAAGTAAAGAAATATAGTATAATTCTACTTAGTGTCTTTACGTGAAATTCACCATCTTTTTTCCCAAAAAGGTAATTTGGTTATGTGCAATGCCAAACTGCATTCATGCATTACATTTTAATTTGACCCACTAGTTGCCACCAGTCCTGTCCACAAACAATTGATACCCAGATTCCGGTCTGGGTTTACTTAGGTAAACAGATCCAGAAATAATGATCAAGCAGTGACATTAGGGTTGCCACCTTTTCAAATGGCCAAAGTGGGACATTTTTGGTACAAACATCAGATTTTACAGGCCGACATACCCACGGTCAGTACAAAGGTTAGAACTTGAGTTTTTTGCCTAAATAAAAGCTTATTTTTGTAGCATTTTAGTTGCTTATTCTATTTCTTAACATTTATGTATTTTAGATACAGAATAACTGTTTTATGCAACTATTACATAAAATATAGGAAATAATTTTGTCCTAAAATCTCAGGACATTTGCCATTTTTACAATTTTTTGTCAGGACACAACTGCCCAAAGAGGGACTGTCCCTTGCAAAGTGGGACAGGTGGTAACCCTAAATGACATTTAAAATATTAGTACTATGTTAACTTGAGTCTTTGACAGGATAAGATAATGTGAATTAATGTACATTTTTCTGTAAAAACTAAATGTCTGCATTATAATTTTTTAATTTGTTTCTAATCATTGTCATTGTATATTAAGTGCAACTCTTCACCACCTGCTTCTCCAAAAAGGTAATTGTGTATCAAAGCCATTAATCTAATTTTGCATTACATTTTAACTTGACACATCATCTAGTCTAGCCAGTCCATTGTACCTCTTAGCTGTCCAGATTTTTACTCCATTGTTCATCAGTTTATCAAAAAATCTGTGGTTTTGGGGCAAAACAGTGGTAATTGAAGTCATTGTACAGTGACCGAGATGTCTTATCCTTCAGAAAGTACATGTCCCACCACCATTATAGATCAAAGTCCCTAAGTAATGACAGACATTTGAGTTTCAGACTTTTTAGCCTTCGTAAAATGCATGCTAACGCAAAACATGTTATTCTGGCAGCTTTGTAAGTTTATAAAAGCAATATTTAATATCTGTCCCTGTTATTGGGCAATAGCTCCCCTATTATTTTAGGCTTTGTCCAGATTTCTTGCACCAAATTTGGGAGGTATGTAGAAAATACTTTGGTTTTCAAACAGAGTTTGTTACACATACACACCTGTCCATCTGTCTCTGCTTATGCGCATGTACGCCCCCCCCCCCACACACACACACACACACACTGTAGCCAGCCAAAGACACATCTGAAAAGTCATTTTACAATTCACTTCCACACACACTCTGTATCAGTAAGCTATATTATGTACTTCAGACTAAGTTTGTTTACTTTTTCTGCCCTTACTATGGCCACTGCAAAGTGAAAGTAAGCAAGCCCTCCATCTCTTCTGACCAGGCAATCCCCCAGCAGGTACAAAAAAGTTGTTGCCTGGATTTGAGTTTTGAATTCAATTTTAAGATGAACAAACTCAGTGAAGCCAAGCCTTTTCATTTTTTTTCCTAGTTAAATACCTACATACACAGCAAGTGATTTTTAACAAAAAATAAAAGCCAAAACAAATGAATCTCTCAGCTTGCTCTGGACAAAAAAAAGATAAACCTCTGCAATTGCCTTGTGTACTGCCCCCTCTACCTTTGCATCCTATCACAGTTCCTTGCAGTGGTGCCCACACAAGGTGATGCAAGAAGGAGCAGGGTCCTGCTGGAGTGTCTCAGATGTTCATGTAAGGCATATGTTTTTGCAGTTTATTATGTTTCCCTTAAAGGGGAAAAAATGATATTTTTACAAAAAAAAAAAAACTTTTTTCTTTAGTGCAAATTGCTCCCTCAACAAGACAGTGGCCAGGAGTCCCTTTCACCCCATCCTTTATACGCTACTGGTGAGGAGGCAGACTTTTATTAAAGCAAAGGGACAGTGCTTGGTCTTACTGTTTAGTGTACTTTTCCAGAGAAGAGATTGAATTTGCATGTGAACAGTAAACTGAAAGAAAGTTGGTGTGACAAGTAGTTCTATCAATTTGATCACAGACCGGTTTTAGATGTGTACACAAATGGTGATTGTCATTGAGTTAAGGGCAAACTCCATATGAAGCAAAGGATAATTATATGATCACTGTTAGACAGTCATTGGTGTAATTTGTCACTGAGAATTGTTTTGTATCTGAGAGCAACAAGTTAAAAAAAAAAGTTGTGGCTGTTATTTTTTTTTGTACTTTCTTCGTAGTTAACTAGCATATGTGAACATAAACACAGAAACTGTTTTTGGGGGAGAATTGTAAGAAGCAGCAGGAAAGGCTTGGATATTGCTTGTATCAAGAAATCTGGGCTAGTGACAGAGGGGAATTGAGGTACCCAGGTACAGATTTTTAAGGAATGGGCAGGGAAATCTGAGAGGGGTTTTATAAGAGGAGTGGTGATCCACTTAATGGAGGGAAGCAGATGTGAGGTCATAGTGGAGGGGGAATATCAATGCCTGTAAGGAACAAGAAAGGAGTCATGGTCAGACTAATTACCCTTGTGCTTAAATCATAGGAAAGGGTTAAATGCTAGTGACTTTTTCAGTGTATCAGCCTCCTGTCACAAACTTGATTAGGGTGAACAAAGACTGAAGAAATTCAAAAACTTTGAAGAATCAGAGATGCCAGTCAAGTAATTTTTTTATACTTTATAAAGGAAAAGAAAGCAAAGTGAGGGTGCATTGCTTGGCATGCAGTAGGGCAGACTGTAGGGATATCAGTGCTCAGACACAAGTGTAGAGATGGAGGAGGTTGCGAGGGAATTGGTCTTTTTACAGGAAAGATAAAGCAAAGGGACTAGATGGGGTGCTAGAAGGTTAATCAGAAATTTGGACATTGTTAGCTGATCCCCTAACTAAGGTTTTCAGTAGTTGACTGGCATTTATATAAGCATCTTAAGGCAGTATGACAACCATTGTTTCTGCCCCAACGCACACTTTTTTTCTCCCTCCACTTTCCTTCTTATTGCCAGACCTTCCTATACTACCAGCTTGTTTTTCTTTGCCCCCATACCTAATCCTAGGGGCTTGGCATGTCTGAATATCCATCGGGGGGATCTTCTTTTGCTTTATGTCCCACCCCCCCCCCTCATTGCAGGCTCAGTGGTATGCTCAGGGGCAGACGTGCAGTGTGTCACCCTACCACCACAGCAGCTCAGCCATGTCTCTGCCTCAAATCCCTCTTGTGTATTTCTACCAGCGTACCATTTACAGCAAATGGTTACTAGGCCTGCCCACCCACCATGGCATGGTAATGCCCATCCATCCCTGACGGTTATAGCCTGAGCTGCTAATTGAACCCAGGCTGCCTGGGTCATAGTCAGGGCTTTATCCCTCTACACCACCAGAGTGGCAGGGTGACAGCAATTGTGGTTCTGTTGTACAAGTGGACAGCTTCAAAAACTTTCAGGAAACTTCAACCCACTTAATCTAAGAACAGTTATAGGGAAAGTCACAGGGAGAATCTTGAGGAGAAAGAATGATTGCTGCCCTGGAGGACAGCCGGCATAGGTTCATGGTTAGAATTTGCTGTCAGGCATACCTAATCCAGTTTAGCACTGGGTTACAGGATAACTTAGTCAGGATATGCAGGTACACGTTTTCTACTCTGACTTCAACAAAGCTTCTGAATAAATCTCAGAGAGTTAGCTGCAAGGAAAACTAGTGGGATTGGAGAAGTGAGATCAAGAGTAAGGGATTGGATTGTTTGTTTAAATGGTAGGATGCAGTGATGATCGGGACACTGTCAGAAGTAAGGAAAGTGACTAAGTACAGCAGGGGATTGGGTATTGAGTCTTGGGTTTCGCAGTGATGTTCATCGTGTTACCCTGCTGCAGTCATCACATTTGGGTTATCCTGTCGTCAGGCAGTCCCGCAGTCGGCCGGAATTCCAAAGTCTTGGTCCAGCGTCGGTTGCTGTCGCTTCTTCCCTGACGTCAGTGCGCCAGGGGTATATATAATGCATCCAACGCCATTTTCTTCAGTCTTTCTTGCCGTGCGGTGCCCGAAGCAGAAGCAGTTCGCAAGTGCCGGTCGGCCGACTCCTGAGATTTTCGAAGTCGAATTTCAGATCCGAAGTCTTTAATAAAGCTAAGTACCCCATTGGGGAAACTTTTCTTGCCCCAGACCGATGTCAGAAAAAGTTAACAATTGTATTTCTTGTGGGAAGCAAATACCTCATAAGGATTTTCATTCTTACTGCATACCTTGCCTAGGCCCAGACCACGATGTGCCAGTTGTCTGAAAAAGTGTGAGTTTTCCTCCCAAGGGGGCTGCCAAGAGAGTGTTGCTTGGCCATATGAGGTGCAAGTCATTGAGTTTGCCTTCTGGTAGTTTGGGACCTGTCTTCTCCTCCCTTCTGTGCTGCAGTGCCCCATTGTCGAGGTTTGTACTGGGCTTGTGGTTGTCCTCTACCTCTTGGACATCTATTTTTACCCCTCTGTGGTCTGTCAGTAGCTGGAAAGGACCAATTTTTTGTTGGCCATTTTCTGCTGAAGCGAGGGGGCTGTACCTGTAGGAAATCTTTGACTGTCTGCATAGATTTTGCCTTATCCTCCATTTTCTTTAAGACTTCTTCTGCTTTAACTCCAAAAAGAACATCCTGCTGTAAGGGAGCATCTAGAAGCTTTGCTTTAACATGATCAGGCAGAGTTTGTTCCTTTAACCAAGCATGCCTACGTATAACAGACCCAGTGACAGCTGCTCTGCAGGAAGCCTCCAATGAATCAAACCCACATTGTAAAGTAGGTTTGCCCACCTGTTCAGTTGCATGCAACAGATCCTGCATTTCTTTCAATTCAGACTGTTGAGGGAGTGTGCTCATTTTTTGTTTTAACTGAGACATTAGAAATTGCTGATATTTTAGCATGTGAAACTGGCAGTTTAGTACCCTCATAGCTAGAGTGGCTGAGGTGTAAACCTTTTTCCCCCACCTGTCTAGTGCTCTGGAGTCCCTTTCAGTGGGTACAGGATTTTTTGCCATAGAAGCCTTAGCCCCCTTTTGGAACCTGGGAGATAGTCTCTGGATCAGCAACAGGACTTTTATAAAGAAATTTGTGGGAGTCAGGCACTCTATAGTATTTGTCAGGTTTGGCCGGAGCAGGAGGCAGAGAATCTGGGTTCAAACTGGATTCTAAGTAAACATCATCCACAATGTCTAAAAGTGGGGGGGATGGCAAGTGGTCTGTGCTGGGGGAGTAAAAGAAACTCTCTGAGCCTTTTCTTTGAGTCAGAGTAGTCCTGACCTTCCCAGTGAAAATGTTCCCTCATAGTGTGTAAAGTTTCACCAAAGGAGTAGTCTTCAGGAGGAGAAGCTGAGGGAATAGAATCCTCCGCATCAGAATCTTCATAAGGGGAGAAGGAATAATCTTGGTCCTCAGAGGAGCCTGAGGAAATAGACACTTGTTCAGAGGAGGCATAATCTTCCTCTTGTCTAGGCCTTTTGTTGGGAGGGGGTTGGGAACCCCTGATTAAAGAGATCAAATCTTCAGCCATTTTGAGCTGTTTCTTTGGCATGGGGCCTTGAACAGGGGACTGAAGTGCAGTATTTTTATGTTTAATAGGAGTCTTAGTCTTAGGATACGTTTTTATGGTGAGTGTCGTCGGTCTGGCGACGCCTTCAGAAACCGAAGGTGTTTCTTTAGGACCGACATCTTTTTCAACAGTGTCGTCGGTAGGGCCTAAACAAAATGGCTGCGTCGGCCTAGTACTTTCCGCCAAAAGTTCTGAAGTGGTCTAGGGTTCCAGATCTGCAGTAGTCAGGGGCTGCGTCGGTGCCTCACTGAAGACCGGTGAACCGGAGACCGGACCATCCGAGGCCTCGGAGTCTGGCTTGGGTCTAGGCTGCCTGTCCTTATCCTTGTGTTTTTTGTGCACGCCGGTAGTCTGTTGCTCCGACGGCATACTTGAAAGGGTGGAGTACAAGATCAGTTTCTTCTGTTAAGGATGGAGAGTAAAGAGTTTAAGAATAGATTTGGAGAAACTCTTTTTTCAAATAGAGTGAAAGGTGATAGTTGAGGATGTGATGTAATTTTCATTTAGTCCTCAACAAATGGGTCTTTGCTCCGACCTCAGATCCTACTCTGCCACTTTTCTTCCAGACTCTTGGATCTGAATCTCAAGCTCATTCCCTTATCTATAATGCCCTTTACAGCTGTATTACCTCAGATCTCTTTTTCCACTCTTAACAGTTTGGATGTGGATAGCTCTCTCTCAAGCTATGGGTTGTATTATTCAGGGTTTTTTGAGTGGAAAGAAATAGAATTTATTTTTTCTTTGTAGTCTACTTTTCCTAGACTATATCCTTCCTTCTTTTTCTCCTTTTTTTGGTGTTTTCCACTGTTATTTCTACCCTTTTTGGTTATATAGGTTTTTACCATTGCTGGTAACTCTTCTCTGCTGTTTCTTATACCCACTTTCTAGGGGTAGTTTTTGATTACCATTGTTGGTAATTCTCCTTTTTTCTTTTATATTTCCTTAAAAAAAATTTCTCGGTCTCTCCCTTATGGCTAAAAAGCCAACCGAATTTAAAAAGTGGACTTTCTGTGGGCACAGCCTACCCAATTCTGATGCCGACAGGGATTGCGTTTATTGTTTAGGCCCAGTCTATCTGGATTCCCCCTGTCAGATCTGTGTAGGGTTCAGATGTCCTTCATGGATGCATCTGCAGTCATAACAAATGGGTTGTCCTGTCGTCAGGCAGCCCTTCGGTCGGCCGGATTCCAAAGTCTGGGTCCGGCTTCGGCTGATGTCGCACTTCACCCAACGTCATCTCTGCTGGTCTTCGGGTATAAAGGCATCAGCCGACGCCATTTTCCTCAGTCTTTCTTGCCGTGGCGCCAAGCAGAAGCTGTTCGCAAGTGCCGGTCGGTCAGATCCAGAGATTACTACTACCGAATACTACTTCGAAGACTTCTAAAAAGCTAAGTACCCCGTTGGGGACTCTTTCTTGCCTCAGCCGATGTCAGAAAAAGTCAATAACTGTTTAACTTGTGGGAAACAAATACCTCATAAAGATTTCCACTCTTACTGTCTGCCTTGCTTAGGCCCAGACCACGACGTAGCTGCCTGTTCGACCTGTGCTTCCTTCAACCGAATCGGAGTTTGCTGAACAGTTTTTCGGCTCAGATTTTGCGTACATTATGCCGTCGGATCCTCCGACTACCCAAATTGTTAAAAAACGCAAAGAAAAAGACCGACACTCGCGGTCCGCGGTTTCGGCCGAAACCACGGTTAAGCAAACCGCGAGTGTCTCGGTTTCGGCCGAAACCGAGAAAACTGGTCAATCTTCAGCCGAATCCATGACTACTACTGAGGCTCCTGCTACCTTACTTGAATCGGCCTCAGAAATTTTGCCTACAACTGTGGTTCCTAGTGATTTATCAGACACCATCCCTTTGGATGTCTCTACCCCAGCAAGTGGTGCTGCTAGGCCTCCTGCAGCCATGTCTATTAAGGCCTTTGCCAGGGCTAAAGCAGCCAAATCTGCTAAATCAGTGCCTGTTAAGCCCCCCTCACACAGGCCCACTTCTAGTTCACAAATGCTTACTCTGGCAGAAGATTTAATATCCTTAATTAGGGGATCCCAATCTCACCCAGACAGGGCCTCTCAGCCCCCAGAAAAGAGACCTAGAGCAGAGCCCCCCGAGCCAGTGTCCTCTGATGATTCTGCGGATGACTCAGACATTACAGACCAGCCAGAGGCTCCTTTTTCTACTTATGAAGATTCCGATGCTGAAGAATCCATTCCAGCTGCCTCTCCACCAGAGGAATTTTCCTTTGGGGAAACCTTACATGCCATGAGAGAACAATTCCAATGGCAGGGACAAGATTTCTCAGATTCAAGGAAAAGGCTTAGGACTTTTCTGCACTTACCACAACATAGGCCCTTAGCTATACCTCCTGTACTGCCTGTTGTGGATGATGCATTTAATGATGTCTGCACTGCTCCTGATTCTTTACCTCCAGCCCCTGCCAAACCAGATAGATTTTACAGGGTGCCAGACACTCATCACCACCTATACAAGGCCCCACTTGCAGACCCCGAAACTATATCCCAGGGGCCTAAGGCAGTAGCCTCGACCACAGCAAAAAACCCTATTCCTTCTGAAAGGGAATCCAGTTCCTTAGAGAGATGGGGGAAAAAAGTTTACACCTCTGCTACTCTCTCAGCTAGAGCTTTAAACTGTCAGTTTCATATGATCCAATACCAAGAGTTTATGCTTGATCAGTTAACTAAAAAACTGTCCTCTGATGAATCTTTAGATAAGAAATATGTATTAGAAATGGTGAATAACATCCAACAGGTTAGTAACCATTCCTTAAAATGTGGCTATGATGCACTGGAGGCTTCATTTAGATCAGCCATGACTGGCACAGTGATAAGAAGGCATGCATGGTTGAAAGAACAGGTCTTACCGGATCATGTTAAAGCAAAGCTATTAGATGCTCCTATGGATAAGGCCAGTCTATTTGGTACACCTGCCCAGCAGGTAATGAAGAAAATGGAAGAAAAGGCAAAATCTGTACAAACAGTTAAAGATTTCTTACAGGTTCAGCCCCAAGGTTTAGCAGGAACTGGCCTGCCAAAAATTGGTCCTTTCCTGACTCCACAAGATTCCAAAGGGGCAGGAATAGACGCACAAGAGGCAGAAATCAATCCAGAGGAGGTGCCTACAGAGGACGACAGTGGCAAGGCAATAACCGAGGCACAGACACAACCACTGCCACTGCAACAGGACAATCACAGTGACTTGGCTCTGACTCACTACCAGGGAGCAAATAGCAGCACCATTAGGCGGAAAGTTAGCCTTATTTTCGAAAAATTGGCACTATATCACAAAAGACAAGTGGATTTTGCAAACCATAGACCAAGGCTACCGGTTCCACTTCCACACCTTACCAGTAAAAAGAGGAATGCCAAACCTGCCTCCAAATCAAAAAATAGAAGCTCTGCAGCAGATAGCGGAATTAACAAAGATGAGAGCTGTGGAAAGAGTACCAATAACAGAACAGGGCAAAGGATTCTACCCCAGACTCTTCCTAGTGCCAAGAAAAGAGAAAAGTTGGAGACCTATTCCCGACCTGTCCATATTAAACACATACATCATTGTCCCAAAATTCAAAATGCTGACCCTACAGCAACTTCTTCCCATGCTGGGCAAGGAGTGTTGGCTGGTAACTCTAGATCTCAAGGAGGCATACCTGCACGTCCCCATTCGACCAAATTGCAGAAGATACCTCAGATTTCTTGCAGGATCAGAGCATTATCAATTCTCAGCATTGCCCTTTGGCTTATCTACTGCGCCCAGAGTATTCACAAAATGCCTGGCATCAGTAATCGCTCACTGCAGAGTACAGGGAATCCAAATTTATCCATACCTGGACGACTGCCTGTTACAAGCTGACAACAGATTTACAAAGGGTCATTTACTTGCTACAAGCCCTGGGATACACAGTCAATTTACAAAAGTCAAGGCTGATACCATCCCAAACAAGAACATTCTTGGGCGCGGAATTGGACACAATAAAACAAATGGCATTCCTAACTGCAGAAAAACAAAAAGAGCTCCCTCTTTACTTCTTGGCATTAACAAAGCAGAACAAACTAACAGCAAGAAAAGTTCTGCAGGCCTTGGGCTTAATGGCATCATGCATAATCTTGGTCCCACATGCCAGACTGCATATGAGAAAGCTACAGTGGTACCTAAAGAATTTATGGTCTCAGCACAGGCACAGCTTAGAAACAGAAATACCACTAATCCCATGCCTAAAACAGGAGTTCCTATGGTGGGCTCAAGCATGCCAGTCAAACCCAGGCTTACCCTTCCACAACTTTCGAGCAAGCCAAACCATCACAACGGACGCCTCAGACCTAGGATGGGTGGCGCACATGCTGGACAAATGCATACAAGGATTGTGGACTCAAGACCAGCTGCACCTGCACATAAACCAAAAAGAAATGCTGGCAGTAAAACTGGCAATCCAAAAATTCAGACCATTCCTCAAAGAAGGCCATTTGATGATAAGGACAGACAACACCACAGTCATGTGGTACATCAACAAACAGGGAGGCACTCATTCATACCCCCTATGCAGAATGACTTTGGACCTTTGGAATCTGGCTCTCAGCTACAACATCCAGTTACAGGCAATATTTGTGCCCGGAAAAGAGAACACCCTAGCAGACATGTTAAGCAGAACCACCTCGGATGCCCACGAATGGATGCTACACCAAATCATCTTCAAGTCCATCACAAAGAAATGGGGAATGCCACAAATAGATCTATTCGGTTCCCCAGACGATCACCAGCTCAAAAAATTCTGCACAAGGACATTCCACCCACTTGCATGGAAGGTGGACTCTCTATCCTTCAGCTGGAAAGGCCTGACAGCATATGCATTTCCACCTCTTCCCTTGATGCACAAGGTACTACTGAAAATCAAAGAGGAACGCCCAAGGATAATCCTGATAGCTCGAACTGGCCAAGACAACACTGGTACCCATTGCTGAGGAGCATGTCTCGGGAGAAAATGTGGTCAATACCCTGATGCCTTTGATGTTAACTCAGAACAACTACAACATCATGCATCCAAACCTAAAACCTTGCAACTGACTGCCTGGAACATCACATAGCAGCAACTAACCCAGACCTTTCCCAAAGGGTTAAAGACATTATCCTTGAAGCCCGCAGACCTTCAACAAGAAGGAACTATGCAGGAAAATGGAAAAGGTTTGTCATTTGGAGTACTGAAAGAGGAAAAGATGTGTCTAACATAGATATTGCTAACATTCTGGAGTACTTGGCAGAGCTTCTACATACAGGCCTGTCCTATTCCTCCATCAAGATACATGCATCAGCTATTTCAGCAGAATACAGCTTTGATCCACCTGTCTTTTCACATCCTCTACTCAGGCAGTTCCTCAGAGGGATCAAGAATGTAAAACCTCCTAGGAAACCACCATTACCAGCATGGGACTTGAATTTTGTGCTAGAAAAGTTGACACGCCCTCCGTTTGAACCAGCAGCAACAGCAGATCTACAACACCTGTCATGGAAAACTGCTTTCCTACTGGCAATTACCTCAGCAAGGAGGGTTTCGGAACTACAGGCCTTAATGGCAGTGCAACCCTTCCTAATCTTCCATCAAGATAGGGTGTCCATGAGAACTAATCCTACATTTATGCCTAAGGTGGTATCCAGAGTGTCTTTAAACCAGGCAATCCACCTACCTACCTTCTTTCCCAATCCACAAAACAGGAGGGAAAGAATGCTGCATACACTGGATGTACATAGACAGTTACGCTACTACCTGGACAGAACCAAAAGTAACAGAAAAACTGACCAGCTTTTTGTAGCCTATGCAACAGGAAGGGAAGGAAAAGCAATTTCCAAACAGACAATCTCCAAATGGATAGGAAATTGCATAAGATTCTGTTACTCCTACCATGGAAAACCAATACCACAGAACATAAGACCTCATTCTACAAGGGCTACAGCCACTACCACAGCTTTGTTACGAGGAGTGGCAACCAAGGACATTATTGAGGCGGCTACTTGGACCTCCGTGCATACATTTGCCAAGCATTATAATTTACCTCTATACTCTAGATCCCGAGCAGGGTTTGCCACTGCTGTACTGCAAGGGATCCTAACTACGCCATAATTTTTCTCCTCCTCCCCTAGTTTAGCTATGGTATTCTACCCATTTTTTATGACTGCAGATGCATCCATGAAGGACATAGTACAGTTTTGTACCTACCATAAATGTAGATGTCCGAACTGGATAGCATCTGCAGTCAGGATTACCCTCCCTCCTTCCCCTTTGTGGTACTCCTAGGGTATTTACCCACCTAATAGCTAGCTGGGGGGGGGGGGAGTCTCTTATGGTGTATTTGTTTGTATATATGTACATACATGCTTATTTTTTGTGTTTGCCTTCTACTTTTTTTGGAAGCATTGGCATTTATCCAAAACTTAGCCTTCCAAGAGGGCAACTGGCATCTGGGGCAAGAAACACTGAGGAAAATGGCGTCGGCTGATGCCTTTATACCCGAAGACCAGCAGAGATGACGTCGGGTGAAGTGCGACATCAGCCGAAGCCGGACCCAGACTTTGGAATCCGGCCGACCGAAGGGCTGCCTGACGACAGGACAACCCATTTGTTATGACTGCAGATGCTATCCAGTTCGGACATCTACATTTATGGTAGGTACAAAACTGTACTTTCCAGGGCTTTTAGTGATAAGTGCAACACGTTAGTTTTAAAGAGCCTTCTTCAAGCTTTAGTGCCTTCCTCTTCTTCTGTATCAGGGGTTCAGACCCCCCCATCAAAAAAGCTAAATCCTCTTTGGAACCCAGAGAGCACAGGAAAAACTCTGCTGCGTGATCTCTGAAATCCACTTCCACATCGGAGCTGCAGCTAAGCTTTCAAAACAATTGGATCTGACAGCTTGGGATCCAACATCAACAGTCTGTCACCTTTGCCCCAGAGCCCTCACTTTTTTTCATGGCTGGTTTCTCCACAGCTCCAATCCTCCTTTTTACAGGAAACTCGTAGGAGGATGTCTTGTCCTCCTTTCATGTCTTCCTGTATCAGGTCCTCCCGAATTCTCTCCATAGCAGGTGTGGATAGGATGATGAGGAAATTTTTCAGAGATCATATCCAGATGGGGGTCCTTCAGCCTCCATCTCCCGTCCGATCAGTGAGGCTTTAACCAGTTTTCCATACCATTGTTTCTCCTTCTCTGATCTGACCAGCAATTATGGAGCCGTTGGATCCAAGAGCCACGAAAGTTGAAGCTTCGGATCCAAAGATGTCTTATTCTTAAACTCTTGACTGTGTTCCTGACTCAGTTGGCACCACCCTCCTTGAGAAGGATAGTATCGATGCCAGATCCGGGAGATGACTTTGACTCAGAGTTCCAGAGGTGTCACTTCTGCTCGGAGCCTCACTGCTGGACAGCTTGGGTCTGACTCCTCCCTTGGAGAGGAGATCTGGGTAGGGTCGGGGTTCGACAGCCCGGAGTTAAGGCTCCATTGCGGTTGGCTCCTGCTTCTACCTGTCTCTCTCTGCCTTCGAAGTGGTGGAGAGGGTGTTCTCCCATCCGAGAACTCTATCAACTCTTACTTCTTCAGATCCTAACCCCGTTCCCTGTTCAAGTCCAGCTTTTGATCCTCATCTGTGTATTCCACAGTGACAGCTGGCCTGTGTGAGCTCCCAGACAGTTCCAGTTCAGGAACTTCCTGTTTCTTCCGACACTTCTCCATATCATCCCACTGAAGCGTTTCCCTGGAAAGGATTGTCTAAGAGGAGGCACTTGTATTCCCTCCAGGAATCTCTGACAGAAGACACTGATTTTGATGAGGGGAAAAGGGTCTCCCAGCTCACCACTGGAAGACATCTCCGTCAGAGACATGGTACAGATCCTTCTCCAAAAAGGTGGCTGGTCCTCCAAACCCCCTTCCCAGGAAGTATAGGTGTTCCCAGAAGCCTTCGGGTTTGGCCCCTTTGTCTTGGCTGACCCCCCCACCAGTGGACGACTTCATAGACCTAATCTTCCACCAGTCTTGGAAGGAATTAGATATTGTAGTACCTGTCCCCCATCTGGACAAGATACTCAAAGATGGATCTTTTTGGATTAAGGAGGATGAGACATGCTCCTAGGAGTTTCTTGTAAAAAGGGGAGTCCTGTAGATGCCATGGTAGTCACAGCAGACACAAAAAAGGAGCTGGCTGAACAGAACTCCACTGTCCATCCTCCTAATGGAGACTCCAGGGCATTGGACAGTTTTGGAAGGCATGTTTATGCTTCTGTTACTTTTGCATTATGGTTGCTTAATTACTTGGTACACTTTACTAGACTGCAGATGGACTTGATTAAGGAACTCTCTAAGTCTACCCCTGGGACCATGTCGGCAGAGGAGCAGAAGGTTTTTTTCCCTTGCAACTGACAATACTTTAGTCTATATCGAATGCGTCCAGGAGGTTAATTTCTCATGCAGCTGAAGGTTCCTCATGGGCTGCGCGTTCAGGCATGGCCATCAGGAGATGTGCTTGTGTGATTTTGTGGAACCCTTTAAGTCTTTAATCAGTGCTCCCTTTGGATCTTCCTTTTTTGGGTCCACTGTTAGACACACTTTCCCCATAGTGAGCAAGACTGGAAGACCTTGTCTACTGTAGGAATCCATTTTTCTGCCCCACACAGATCCTTTTCTAGGACTTAGCACAGTGATAAAAAGATGTGGTTCCAAAATTCTGATGGACCTTTTCAGGACTCACAAGGGGAAAATTTCTCCCGGGGCACGGGGGGGGAATTCCAGTTAAAGATAACACCATCACAGCAGATGGTCTGCAAAACCAAGAGTTCTGAGATTCCTTTTCAGATAGACCCTTTCAGTGCTCCTGAAGGGTTGCCTGACTGTTTGTTTTTCTCAGGAGACAGTTGGGATGCACTTATATTTGCATCCAGAAGCCTGGGCAGCCATCACAAAAGATTCTTGGGTGCAAAAGATCATACATAAATGTCATTTCATTCCCTTTGTACAAATTCCCTCACTGAAGTGGAAATGTATCCCTGATGATGTTCTTCGTGTTACACTGTTGCAGTCATTGCATTTGGGTTATCCTGCTGGCAGGTTGCCCTCATTCGGCCTGAATTCCAAAGTCTTGGGTCCTGCGTTGGTTGCTGTCGCCTCTTCCCTGACGTCAGGTCGTCAGGGGGTATAAAAGATGCAGCCAACGCCATTTTATTTAGTCTTTCTTGCCATGCGGTGCCCGAAGCAGAAGCAGTTCGCAAGTGCTGGTCGGCTGACTCCTGAGATTTTCATGTTCGAGTTTCAGATCCGAAGTCTTCATTAAAAGCTAAGTACCCCATTGGGGAAACTTTTTTCTTGCTCCAGACCGATGTCAGAAAAAGTTAATAATTGTATTTCTTGTGGGAAGCAAATACCTCATAAGGACTTTCATTCTTACTGTATTCCTTGCCTAGGCCCTGACCACAACGTACCTCGCTGTCTGTTTTGTGCCTTATTTAACCAACAAATTATATGTCGTCGGTATATTTATGCTTCTATATATTTTGGTTCTCAGTTCAGTTATCCAGATATGTCATTGGTAAGCCATCCAACTACCGGCATTCCGAAAAAACGTAAAGATAAAGACAGAGACAGGCCACCTAGGACCAAAGCTGCCGACGACGATTCTCCTAAGCCAGTCACCATTTCGCCAGAACTCAGTGAGGTGCTTTCACAGCCCCTGATAGATACCCACTACTTCTGATTTGCAGGCTTCTGCTGAGACCTACTTGGAGTACGGTATGCCAAGAGATGCTTCAACTGTGGAACCTGTGGATGTCTCTACCTTGGATGGGTCCGGAGCTGCTGTGCAGGCACCGGCCTCTGAGGGTGTATTCAGGCCTACGGACTTGCATATTAAACCAACGCCACCTTCTTCTTTAAGGCCTAAAGCTCAAACCATGCCTAGAAAACCGACACCCAGGCCGCATGCTCAGGCCTCTTATGCCCAAAAAACAAATGATAAGAATGGCTGAAGATCTTATAACTCTAATCAGAGGAAGCCAACCATCCCCTTCTAAGAGACCTAGGACTGAATTTGCTTATGAATCTTCTGACCAGGCTTCTGAAATTTCTGTTTCTTCTGATGACCTGGATTTACCATTATCTGCTTATGGGGATTCTGATGCAGTGGACTTGTTTCCTCTGCTTCCCCTCCAAAGGGTTTTTCTTTTGGTGAAACCTTACATACTCTAAGGAAGCATTTCCACTTGGAGAGCCAGGATTACTCTGATTCAGAAAAGAGGCTTAGGGATTTCTTACTCCTGCCTCAACACTGGCCTTTAGCTTTCCCTCCTGTACTAGACATTGTTGATGATGCCTTTTCGGAATCTAGTTTGGCACCTGATTCTTTGCCTCCTGCTCCCAGAAAGCCTGATAGATATTACAGGGTTCCTGATTCTCACAAGTTCCTTTTTAAAAATCCTACTGCGGATGCTGAAACTATTTCACAGGGACCCAAGGGTATTAAGGCTACTACTGCCAAAAATCCTACCCCTTCTGATAGAGACCCCAGGGCGCTGGATAGATGGGGTAAGAAGGTATACACTTCTGCAACTTTGGCCATTAGAGCCTTAAACTGTCAGTTTCATACGTTAAAGTATCAGCAACATATTATTGGATTGCTTAAACAGAAAATGATGTTGATTCCTGGCTATACTGAAAATAGATTTACAAGATTTAATTCATTCTGCTGAACAGGTTGGAAAACATACTTTGCAATGAATGTGGGTTTGATTCATTAGAGGCCTCTTGCAGGGCTGCTGTCACTGGGTCTTTACTTAGAAGGCATGCTTGGCTTAAGGAACAATCTTTCCCAGATCATGTTAAAGCTAAATTGTTCGATGCTCCCTTAAATCAGAACCACCTGTTTGGCAACAAAGCAGAAGTAGTTCTTAAAAAGATGGAGGAAAAAGCTAAATCTATGTAAACTGTTAAAGATTTCCTACAAGTTCAGCCTCCAAAATGTAGTAGGCATTGGCCCTCTAAGAATTGGTCTTTTCCTGCCTCTTCCAGACCTTCTCAACCCAAACCCAGAACCAGCAGAAGCCCCAGGTTTCAGTCCAGGGTACGCACAAGACTAAGCAGTGGGGGGTTTCCGCTTCCAAATCAGGGAGTAGTAAGACTCCCCCCATAGAAAGCTGTCTCAATGACTTGACTTTAATACTTCCAAGCACTTCTCAACTGACTGCTCCTTTAGGGGGAAAGAATGCTCTGCAGGCCAAAAACTGGGAACTCATTACCCAGGACAAATGGGTTTTAAATATAGTTTCCCAAGGATACAGATTTCACTTCCACACGTTACCAACCCCAAACGGTTGGCCAGATCTACCCCCAAATCAGTGGGCAGAGGCTCAAAAGCAAGTATTCTCTCTCTTAAGCATAAAGGCTATTCAAACTGGACCAGTAGATGAAAAGGGACAAGGTTTCTATTTAAGACTTTTCCTGGTACCCAGAAAAGACAATTCATGGTGTCCTATCCTAGACCTTTCTACCTTAAACACTTTTTTGGTGATTCCAAAATTCAAGATGCTAACTCTTCACCAGCTACTTCCTATGCTAGGCAAAGATGCCTGGTTGGCAACACTGGATTTAAAGGAAGCCTAACTGTACATCCCAATCAGGGAATCTTGCAGAAGATACCTATGCTTCAAAGCAGGCTACATGCACGATCAGTTCTCCGCACCGCCCTTTGGCTTACCTACTGCGCCCAAGGTATTCACAAAGTGCCTAGCCCCTGTCATTGCATTTTGCAGGCAAAGAAAAATTCAAATATACCCATACCTGGATGACTGTCTAATTCAGGCAGAAAGCCAGGACATACTTTTGAATCATCTGGCATTTGTACAAAAGGTGCTAATTTGTATGGGGTACACCATAAACGAAAGGAAGTCACAGCTGGTACCCCGTCAAATTGTATTCCTGGGAGCAAGCTTGAACACAACTTCCCAGATGGCTTTCTTCACGCCAGGGAAACAAATTCATTTGACAACTTACTTCCAACTAGTGGCCACAAAGAACCTGCTATCTGCAAGACAAATACTACAATCCTTTGGGTTCATGGCCTCCTGCATTCTACTAATTCCATATGCAAGACTGCATATGAGGAAACTACAGTGGTATCTAAAAAGCCTGTGGTGTCAACATTTTCACGATCTAGAAGCAATGATTCCTATCATGCCCTGCCTACAGCTAAAATTCCTTTGGTGGGCAGAAGCCTGCCACCAAAACAAGGGGCTGCCATTCACTCTAACCCCTGCCGCCCAAACCCTAACAACAGATGCATCAGACTATGCATGGGGAGGCTCACTTGGCAGGGAAGTGCATTCAGGGCAAATGGAACCAAAGTCAAATGCACCTGCATATCAATCAAAAAGAAATGTTAGCTGTACAGAATGCTCTGACAGCCTTCAAGGACCACATTCTTCCAGGACAATTAATGTTTAAGACGGACAACACCACTGTTATGTGGTACATAAACAAGCAGGGGGGAACCCACTCATACCCTCTCTGCAGACTAGCCATGGCTCTGTGGAGCACAGCCTTGAGCTACCAAGTGCACCAACAAGCTCCGTTCCTGCCCGGAAACCTAAACACACTGGCAGACCATCTAAGCAGAAATCTCATTGACCCACGAGTGGAAACTAGAACCAACATGTTGATAAACAAATGGGGGAGCCCAGATATAGACCGGTTTGCCTCCCCCCCAGAACTACCAATTGGACGAATTCTACACAAGGACTCCCCACAAACAAGCTTGGAAAGTGGATGCCCTGTCTTTCACCCGGAAAAATCTGGCAGTTTATGCCTTTCCTCCTCTGCCTCTTCTCACCAAGGTACTACTAAAGATCAAACAGGACAAACCAAGGATGATACTGATTGCACCAGACTGGCCACGCCAACACTGGTACCCCTTCTTGCGCAGTATGTCACTGTTGGATCCATGGCACCTGCCCCAGACCCCTACCCTGCTGTCCCAGCAGGAGGGCCAGATTCTGCACCCTCATCTTCAAACCCTCAACCTGGCAGCCTGGCTAATTACCTGAGCTCTCCGTTACCATCCCTCAGTAAACAAGTGTTGTATGTCATTCTGGAGGCAAGGAGTCCTAGTACTAGAATATCTTATGTTGAAAAATGGAAAAGATTCTGTTCCTGGAACCAAGCTCAGGGGATGGGCACAGCAGCGCCCAATTTACCTCAGATTCTTCAATACTTAACTGAGATACTTCACAAGGTTCTTTCCTTTTCCTCCATCAAAATTCATGCTTCAGCCATTTCAGCTCATTACAACACAGAACCATCCCTCTTCTCTCATCCACTGCTTAATCAGTTCCTCAGAGGGGCCAAAACGTAAGACCACCTAGGAAAGCCCCAACTCCAGCCTGGGACCTTAACTTTGTATTGGAAAAACTCACTCTGCCTCCTTTTGTACCAGCTGCACGTGCAGAGTTGAAATTCCTTTCTTGGAAAACAGCCTTCCTTTTAGCCATCACTTCAGCAAGAAGGGTGTATGAATTACAGGCCCTTATGGCAGTGGAGCCTTTTATCATCTTTCATTCGGACAGAGTGTCCCTCAGGACCAATCCCTCCTTCATGCCCAAGGTAGTGTCCACTGTGGCTCTTAATTCAGTCCATTCATTTGCCAACCTTCTTTTCTAATCCACAGAACAAAGGGAAATGTATACTGCACTCCTTAGACGTGCACAGACAACTTAGATATTACGTGGACAGGACTAAATCTCTCAGGAAATCTGAGCAGCTGCTGGTGGCATTTGCTGCAGGGGCAGAGGGGAAGGCCATTTCAAACCATTTCTAAATGGATAGGCCACTGCATTTATTTCTGCTATAAGCACCATGGAAAACCTGTCCCACAGAGGATAAGACCACATTCTACCAGGGCTGCATCTACTTCTACAGCCTTTCTCAGAGGTGTCCCACCCGGAGACATCCTAGAAGCTGCTACCTGGAGTTCTGCACATACTTTCACCAAGCATTACCCTTTGCCAATTTTCTCTAACTCCAGGGCTGGTTTTGCTACTGCAGTCTTTCAGGGCCTTATAGCTGGTCCTAATGCTATTTAAATTCCTCCTTCCATCCTTAGCTTTGGGAATCTACCCAAATGTGATGACTGCAACAGTGAAACACAAAGAACATAGTACAGTTGTGTACACTTACCATTAATGTAGATGTTCAAGTGTATTCACTGTTGCAGTCCTGGTTACCCTCCCTCCCTCCAGCCCCCTATCTTTTTTGGTTATGCTTCTATTCCTTTTTCACTATGCTTAAAAGCTTTTTGGTGTATTTGCTTTTTTGTTGGAGGTATAACCTTGTGTGTGTGTATATATATATATATATATATATATATATATATATATATATATATATATATATATATTGCTTCCCGTTAGGGGGGCACCTGACATCTGGGGCAAGTAAAACTGATGTAATGGCGTCAGCTGCATGCTTTATACCCCTGACGACCTGACGTCATGAAAGAAGAGACAGCAACTGACGCAGGACCCAAGACTTTGATAATCAGGCCGACTGAGGGCTACTGCAAGCAGATAACCCAGATGTGATGACTGCAACAGTGAATACACTCGAACATCTACATTTATGGTAAGTGTACACAACTGTACTTTCTGTGCCCTCTTTAACGCGAGAACCATTTGCCTTAGAGTTCTTATTGTAGACAGGTATTTTCGTCTTCTGTCTTCACATTCCGAAATGGCGTCCATTAGCTAACAATCCGTGGACATTCTGAAAAAACGCAGAGATAAAGATAGAGACAGACCACACAAGGCTAAGCCTTCTGATCACTTTACTGCTATGCAGGTTGTCAGTTCTCCGGAATTCAGTGAGGCGCTTTTGCAGCCCCCGATGCCCGATTCAATATCTACACAGGCCTCTACCGAGACTCTTTCGGAGTCCGGTATGCCACAGAAATCTTCTTCATCTTCTGAGACTTTGGCTGTCTCATGCTTTGGTTGGGTGCGATGCCGCAAGCAGGCACCGGCTTCTGAGGAGGCCTCTCGCACTAACAAATGTAGACAAAAGCTGACGTCTTCTCATCCGACTACCGTTTCTCTCAGACCGGCGGATTCTCTTAGGCCTAGAAGCCAGGCCACTCCTAGAAAGTCTGCCTCTAGCCACCATCTTGCTCCTTCTCCACCACCCCAAGCCCAAATGCTTAAAATGGCGGAGGATCTCATTTCCCTTATCAGGGGTAGTTATGCCACAACTTCTAAAAGGAAAAGACACCCTTCCCCAGAAATTATGAGGATTATGACTGCTTATGAGGATTCAGATGCAGAGGAATCCATTATTTCTCCCTCCCCACCAGAAGACATTTCCTTTGGGGAAACCCTTCACACCCTCAGGGAACATTTCCAGTGGGAATCTCAGGATTTCCCCCAGCCTAAGAAAAGACTTGGAGAGTTTCTGGACCTGCCCCAGCACAGACCACTGGCCATCCCTCCCATTTTAGAAGTAGTGGATGATATTTTCCATGAATCCAGCTTAGCTCCTTTCGCCCTCCCACCTGCTCCTCGTAAACCTGACAGGTATTACAGAGTACCGGATTTTCACAAATATCTCTACAGAAATCCTGCTGCAGACTCTGAGGTCATTATACAGGGACCAAAAGGGACTAAGACTAGTTCTGCCAAGAATCCTGTTCCTTCTAACAAGGATTTCAGAGCTCTGGACAGATGCGGTAAAAAGTATACTCCTCTGCAACCTTAGCTATCAGAGCTGTCAACTGTCAGTTCCTTATGTTAAAATATCCACAGTAAACTTTGGAACTATTAAAGCAAAAGATTTCAACCTTTCCTGACTGTGCCAATTCAAAAGAGTTAGCAGATTTACTGCACTGTACTTGTCCAGTAGCCAAACACTCATTACACTGTGGATATGACTCCCTAGAAGCCTCAAGCAGGGCAGCAGTGTCAGGATCTGTCATTAGGAGGCATGCATGGTTCAAGGAACAACCTCTCCCTGATCATGGCAAGTCTAAACTAATTGCTGCACCCCTGGACAAGGACCGCTTGTTTGGAGTAAAAGCAGAAGAGGTGCTTAAAAAGATGGAAGACAAAGCAAAATCTGTGCAAAAAGTAAAATATTTCTTTCAGGTTTAACCTCCCAGGTTCAGCAGGAGCTTTCCCTCTATGTACTGGTCCTTCCCTGCACCTAGCAGACAGGGCCAAGGTAAGCCCTGTAGGGACAGACCACCCAGACGACTATCCCAGAGGCAGCAGAGAACCAAACAGTGGACCGCTTCCGCCCCAAAGGCAGGGAGTTCTAAGCCACCCTTCTATGGCAGAAACTCTCAATAACTCCCTCTCCCAGCTCTGCTTGCCTTTCACTCACCAAAAGCTAGGAGGAAGGCTCTCCCTCTGCAAAGAAAATTGGCTTTCTGTAACAAAGGACCAATGGGTCTTAAAAATCATTTTTCAGGGGTACAAATTCTCTTTCAGCGAACCCACAATTTCAAGAGAATACACAGACTTATCCCAAATCAGTGGGCAGAGGCATTGAAGAAGGTACAAACTTTCATATACCAAGGGACAGTAGAACCTGTCCCCTCAGATCAAACTGGCAAAGGTTTTTATTCCAGACTATTCCTTGTTTCCAGAAAAGTGGGCACTTTGCACCCCATCCTGGATCTACCATTCTGAACACTTCCCTGGTGGTCGCCAAATTCAGAATGCTAACTTTAAAGCAGCTGCTACCTGTGCTGACAAAAAATGTCTGGCTAATGACCCTAGACCTAAAATATGCCTACCTCCACATCTCCATAAGGGAATCCTGCAGGAAATTCCTGCGCTTCAGAGCAGGCTCACAACACTTTCAGTTCTCTGCCTTACCCTTTGGCTTATCTACTGCACCCTGAGTATTCACCAAATCCTTAGCCCCAGCCATAACATTCCTGCAGACAGAGAAATATACAGATTTTCCCTTATGTGGACGACTGCCTCATTCAGGCAGAGTGCAAAGAAGAGCTGCTCCAGGACCTTCCCTTTGTCAAAATCCTCCTAACTTCCCTAGGGTTCACCATCGAGAAGAAATCAAAGCAAACACCCTCCATCATGGATAATCCTTTAAAAGCAAACAGGTCCTAGACATTATCACAGAGGCCAGAAGGCCCAGCACCAGAAAATCTTACGCAGGGAAGTGTAAACGATTCTGCTCCTGGAGCCAGTCCAGAGTGGCCAGTACCTCTCAACCTTCCATCCCCTCATATCTTGGACTATCTAGCCGAGTTACTCAACAGTGGCCTCCCCTTCTCTTCTATTAAAATCCATGGCTCAGCCATTTCAGCTCATTTTGAATCAGAACAGCTCCTCTTCTGACATCCTTTGATTAAACAGTTCCTCAAAGGGGCTTCTAATATCAAACCTCCCAGAAGGCCACCCATGCCAGCCTGGGACCTGAATTATATTTTAGAAAAACTAACCCTGACCTCCTTTCGAACTGCTGCTTCAGCAGAATTGAAATACCTCTCCTGGAAGACTGCTTTCCTACTAGCTATCACCTCAGCCAGAAGTGTTGCAGAACTTCATGCACTCATGGCCGTTGAGCCCTTCATCATTTTCCATGCAGACAGGGTCTCCCTGAGGATTAAGCCTTCTTTTATGCCCAAGGTGGTATCTGATGTGACCCTCAACCAGGCCATACATCTACCCACCTTCTTTCCCAACCCTCAAAACAAGGGAGAAAGAATTCTGCACTCACTAGGCATGCACACACAACTCAGATACTACCTGGACCGTACTAAACCCTTCAGAAAAACAGACCAGCTTCTTGTCAGCTTTGCTCCAGGGGCAGAGAGGAAGCCCATTTCCAGCAAACCATTTCCAAACAGATATCACACTGTATCCATTTCTGCTACAGATTATATGGGAAACCACCCCCTAAGTCTGTTCGTACCCATTCCACTAGGGCAGCCTCCATTTTTACAGCCTGCCTCAGAGGAGTTCCCGCCAGGGACATCCTGGAAGCTGCCACCTGGACCTCTGTCCATACCTTTACAAAACATTACCACCTACCTCCTTTTTCTAAGTCTAGGGCAAGGTTTGCCTCTGCAGTTCTGTAGGGCTTGATGACCCATGCCTAGGGTTCTAACCTATCCACCCCTCTCCTCAGCTTTTGGAATCCTCCCACAGATGATGCAACAGTGAAACACTAAGAATATAGTGTAGTTGTGTACACTTAGCATAAATGTAGATGTTCGAGTGGATTCACTGTTGCAGCCCTGATCTCCCTCCCTACTTCCCCCTTATATCCTTTTTCCCTAGGGGGACATAAGCTTCCCACAGTGGCTTTTAACCACTAGGACCACTTTACCATATTTCTTTGTTCTTCTGACAGGTTAGGGGAAGAAAAACTGATATAATGGCATCGGCTGTCTTGCTTTATAGCACTGACGACCTGGTGTCAGATTACAGGCAACAGCAGCTGATGCAGAAAAACATTGACTCTGGTATTCGGGCTGGCTGAGGGCTACCACAGCAGGGATAACCCACAGGTGATGACTGCAACAGTTAATATACTCAAACATCTACATTTATGGTAAGTGTGCACAACTCTACTTTCAAGGAATGTGGTCCCCAGAAGAGACCAATTTGAGATGAAAGCGGTCCTTTTAGTGTTGCAGGCCTTTCTGAACTCTTCCTGTAGGGACAATTGTTATCCAAACAGTACGTCAGTGATATGGTACACCAACTATCAGTGGGAACCAGGTCCTACTGCCTTTGCTGAGAAGCAATGAGAGTCTGGAAGTGGGCAGTCTCCTCCAACTGCTTTCTTATAGCAAAGCAAGTACCAGGGAAATCCAACGTTGTAGCCGACCAGCTCAGGAGGACTAGTCTGATGTCTCACTAGTGGCTCTCAACCATACAGTGGTGGAATGGACCTTCTGCCAGTGGGGTCATCCTTGCTGTGATCTTTATGCCTTTCCCCTCAACAATAAGTACAGCAAGTTTTTTGCCCCAATTCCCCCCTCAGGGGTAGTCACCAAGAGATGCTGTCGTCCACATTTGGCCCTCAAGTCTGCTGTATGCCTGCTCTCCCTATCTCTAATCCCCACATTTCTTCAGAAAGCACTCTGGTTGAAGAGCAAAAATATCCTCATTGTCCCATTTTGGCCTCTGCAAGTTTGCTTCCCCCTTCTATGTCCTCCTTGAACACTGGACCCCGAGTCCAGGTGTGGTATTTCACCCCTCCAGGATGGCTCCCTTGGGCATTCAAGGCCTCAAGTTGACCACATGGTTTCTCCAATTCAGATGATGGCTAGACAGTCCAGGCTTTCTTTACCAGCTTGCCAAATTTTATTTTCATCCCAGAAACCTTTGACGAGGAAAATATAGAAGATTAAATGGAAAATATTTTCCTGTTGGGCACAACAGAGAGAATTAGTCCCATTTACTGCTTTCTTTCCTGCTGTTTTAGATTTTCTTGTTTCAATTTTTCAAGGAGGTGCTAGTTTCTTCATCATCAAAGTTCAGCTAGCAACCATCTTTATTTGTCACACTGGAGATGACGCATCCCTTCTAGCTTCATCCAGACTATGTAAAGCATTCCTTTAAAGTTTTTTTGTTGTTGCTTAGACCTCTAAAGATCCTACTCCACCTTGGGATCTTAAGCTTGTTTTAACCTTCCTTTGAATTTCCAGCCAAGTCCGATTTCAGATTTCTTTCTTGGAAGACAATCTTTCATGTGGCTATTACTTCTGCTAGTTAAGTTTCTGAACTCCAAGCCATCTCTTCAAAACCATCTTATTTGATTTTCCATAAAGATAGTTACCTTACTTAGTAATCCATCCTTTCTACCAAAACAGCCTCTGAAACAAGCATCAACCAAGTCATCAAGTTGCCAGTTTTCTTTCCAAATTTTTCCAGTAAAGGGAATACATGATTTAACTTTTGGATGTACATAGGCAGTTTAGTTTTTATCTTTGTAGAACCAAGGAGTTTAGAAAAACTGACCAACATTTTATTTCATTTGCCTGTAACAAATTGGGGAAAACAGTATCCAAAGTCACCTTAGCCAAATGGATAACAGATTGTATTTCCTATGTTTACTATTTAAGAGGTTTATCTTTGATGAGATCTCCAAAAGCTCATTTGACTTGAGCCATGGCTACATCATCTGCTTTCTGGGCCAGAGCTTCTATTTATGATATTTGTGCTGCAGCCACTTGGTTCAGTGCTCATACTTTTATTGCTCACTAGAAGTTGGATATCATCTCCAGAAACAGGGCTGCATTTAGTTCTGCATTATTCTGGAACATCATTCCATGAGGGCCACCCAAGGTGATCGTAGCTGAGGACTCAGACCCATTCATTGAGGAGTGATTGAAAATGACAACATATGATACAAAAATTGTGTACTCACCATAACTATACATCTGTGTTGTTCATTTTCATTCTTCCTCAACTTCCCACTCCCTTCCCCCTCATCTTTTTGTTTGGAGTGACATAGTTTTTGAAACTACTGTTTGAGCCCCCATTCTGTTACTGTTCTTGTCATTAGCTATATTCTAGATTGACAAATAATGACAGCAAATTCAATGTGAGGTAATACAACAGTAAGGGGCATTATGGGTAAGGGGAGGAACTTGAGAGTTGGATCCAAGAATCTGGAAGAAAAGTGGCTGAGTCGGATCAGAGGTCTGATGTGAGATCCATTCGTTGAGGAAGAATGAAAATGGACAACACAGATGCATAGTTGTGGTGAGTACATAACTTTTATTTCTGTGCAGAGAAGTGCAGAGTGCTGCAGCTGGTCACAGCAGTCCTTATGTGAAATACATACTGCGGGAGTGGAACTAGTAGAGCAGGAAAAAGATCTGGGAGTGTTGATCTGACTTGGAGGTGAGTGAGTAGGCGCTTGCAGTAGCTGACAAAATGCTGGGGGTGAATTCTCAGTGGCATAGACTACAGAAACAAAAAAATAATGTTTCTTCTATACCAGGCCTTGAGCATGCCACAACTTCAAGTTTTCTGTGTAGTTTAGAAACCGTACATTGAGAAGGATATCAGACTGGAAGAAGTCCAAATGAGAGCCACCAGAAAGGTGTGTGGAATGGAAGAGAAAGGATATAACAAGACTCCCGAAACCAAAAGAGACTGGGTGATAGAAGTTGAATAAGGTCATGTCAGGGAGATGTGCAGGGGTTGTCATGACTGCGAGTGATGTTAGAAGGGACAGAAGTGACAAATTGTAGGGGGCAAATACTCCTTTGACTGCTAAAGTGCTGCTTTACATAGAGGGTGGTGGCATGAAATGGAGTGCTAAGGTGGGTGAAGGAGAGTGAGCTGTTCTTGATATTCAAAAAGATATAGTAGACATAGATTTTAAGAGAGAGAAAAAAGGGGGTGTATGAATGTTGAACAGAGTTTGGTGTGTTCTTCTGTCAAACATATGTAATGCAGCATTTGCATTACCATTGTTTGCTAAGCAGATAACTGTTCAGGGATATTACCATATTGTGGCTGTGCCTACAGGTCTGCATGGCTAGTGTAATTTAACTTGACAGCATGGCATATTCTGGTGTGTTTTCATTGTTTTTGGATGTGCCCCTTCTTTTCTGGATGGAGATGCCGTATCTATCCAGGGGTATATCTGTTTTGAGTTGTTAATAAATCAGAAGTAAAAAAAAGTGCATATGTGTTTGTGTATATAATACACACACACACACACACACACACACACACACACACACACACACACACACACACACACACACGTGTCAAGAAAAGGGAGTTTATGCTGAGAGGGTTAAGGTTATTCAGCTTTTAAGCTACCTTGAAGGCCATAAAGGATGTGTCATTTAAAGGTGCATTATGTTTCCAAAGTCCCAAGGAGATTTTCTGAAATGTTTTTCCATAATCTCTCAGGGAGATTGAGATGCTGTCTTTTAGAAGACTTGTACAGTCATTCCACAGTTACAATCTTAACTGTTGCATCATATGCTTTTTCCATTGGGGCATGGTATGTGACATCTGCTGAGGATAGGAAGTAATGCATGTGTTCAGAATAGTCATGCTAGGTTGTCATTATTTCAGAAGTAAAAGTTGTATATTTTTAATAAGACAAGGCAAAACTTTTTATTTTAGACATGCCATGATCAAAACTCCCTGTGCGGACAGAGGCAGTGTGTTGCATTGAAAGCCTTTAGAGAAGATTTGTATTGTTAAGTTCATTTTGTTACAACTATGTCTTAAGTATATTGCTTTGAAAGGGGGTGACTTGTGTCCCATAACAGTTGGACTCGAGCATAAGTTTTCATGGGAATTTTTCTGGCAAAATCTGATATATTATGTTTCCATTAAAGGTGAGTGTATGACTTTGGCTCAGGGTGAAGAATGCAGTACACATCTGGAATGTCTTTCCTGTGTTATCAGTGCATCAGAAGCATGTATATTCACCAGAGCACAGTTTTATCCTTTCATGTATGGGTTAACCAGAACTCCCCATACTGAGGAAGGCAGTGTGGTGCAGTCAAATTCATCACTGACATTTTCAAGGGAAAAATGGCATTCTTTGGTGTGGTTTGTATTCTAGTGTCCTGTTGTAGTTTTCTGATAATTTTGTTGATTATGAAAGGGGGACTGACATTACCTTTTTCCCATAGGTAACAAAAGTAGTTTACTACAAGGATTTTATTATCACAGTTTATCACATTGCCATTACACTCATGTCAGGGTAAGTGTATGTATTCTTTTTCAGGCTAAGGAATGCATCACATAACCAGCACATATCCTTAATGATTTGTTCAATAAATAGAAGTAAATTCTCATGTAGTTCTTACAATTGAAGTTTTTTGCCACCGAAATTATGCTTCTCCTCCACACTTCCAAATTAGACTTGTATGCATCAGTTTGAATTGAGCACATAGCCGGCTTTAGGCCCCAGTGAACCATGCGGTCGCTGGGGGCCCCCTGGTCCTGGCCCTCAACCACTGAAAGTTCTTATTTTGATATATTATAACATATTTGTCAAATTAGGAAAAGGTAGTACAGCAGTCTTGTGTACTTAATAAACCGTATTTAAATCTACTTTAAAATTCAAAGATGGCAATGGTTATAGTAACTGAGTTTTGGCAGTTAAGTTAACAGGCTTCACAATTTCTTAAAAAAATGTATTTTACCTCTGACGTAGTGAAAGAGTATTCTCAACAGTAAAACTATCACTGTAGCTGGCTCTAGTCACCTGCAATACCTGTGACTGGGGGGGGGGGGTATACAGCTTTGACTGTTTTGGGGGCCCCACAAAAGCTGTTGCTGGTTTTGTAAAAAATGAAGTTAAAAAACATTCTTAATTTTCTGATTATGCTGTTATCCAAAACAGGGTTATGATATGACCCTGTTAAGATAAAGCAGGTAATCAGCGAATGAATATGAGAAAGGTAAACACTAGAGATCAGAAACCAGTGTGTCTGATCTCAGTGCTTACCTTAGATTTCAAGAAACAGCTGATGCTTCATATCTTCAGGAATGATTTTCTCCTTCAGGGAGTTTCATAAATACTGACAGAACACCAGATGTTGTAACTCAACTCAACCAAAAGTAATAGCAAAATAAAAGCTTAAAATCTGGAACGTTTTTAAAATATTCTAGCTCACTTTAAAAGTTTATAGAATAACATATTTTGCATCAACATGCACTTTTTTGTGCAATATGGAGTATGAAACTTTGATGGGTGGATTTATTGACTATCTGTAATTCCTTCACTGATCTGGTGTGGCAGTACCAGTGTTACATAATGCATTGCAGTTTGCTAAAATCAGTACAGAATTTGTCTCTCTCAGTGCCTGCATGTCTGTGTTGTATGTTGCAGTGTAAGAGTAACAAGCTTAATTGTAAGATGAGCTCCAATAGTGACAGAAGGAGCTTAAGAAAATTCTGAGAGAAATAATCAGATGTTCTTCATGTTTCACTGTTGCAGTCATTACATTTGGGTAATCTGCTGTCAGGTTGCCCTCAGTCAGACTGATTAACAAAGCCTTGGGTCCTACGTCAGTTGCTGTCCCTTCTTCCATGACGTCAGGTCGTCAGGGGTATAAAACATGCAGCCGACGCCATTTTATTCAGTCTTTCTTGCCGCGCGGTGCCCGAAGCAGAAGCAGAGTTCGCAAGTGCTGGTCAGCAGACTTCTGAAATTTTCGTTTTCGAGTTTCAGAACCAAAGTATTCAACTAAAGCTGAGTACCCCGTTAGTGAAACTTTTTCTTGCTCCTTATTGATGTCAGTAAAAGTTAATAATTGCACTACTTGTGGAAAGCAAATACCTCATAAGGATTTTCATTCGTACTGTATTCCTTGCCTAGGCCCTGACCACGATGTACCTTGCTGTCGGTTTTGTGATTTATTTAATCAGCGCACTATCCGTCGTCTGTATATTTTTGCTTCTAAATATTTCAGTTCTTGGTTTAATTATCTGGAAATGTCATCAGGTAGCCATCCTACTACTGGGATTCCGAAAAAATGCAAAGATAAAGACAGAAGCAGGCCGCTGAGGTCCAAAACTGCCGACCGCTCTTCTCCTAAGCCAGTCGCCAGTTCGCAGGTACTCAGTGAGGTGCTTTCGCAGCCCCTGCTACCCACTACTTCTGATTCGCAGGCCTCCACTGAGACCCATTCGGAGTCCGTATGCCATGAGATGCTTCAACTATGGAACCCGCGGATGTCTCTACCTTGGATGGGTCCGGAGCTGCTGTGCAGGCACCTGCTTCTGAGGGTGTATTCAGGCCTACGGATTTGCATATTAAACCGACACCTCCTTCTTTACTTAGGCTTAAATCTCGATCCATGCCTAAAAAACTGACACCCAGGCCACATGCTCAGGCCTCTATGCCTAAAAAAACAAATGATAAGAATGGCTGAAGATATAATAACTCTAATCAGGGGTTGCCAACCCCCCCTCTAAGAGGCCTAGGACTGAAGTTGATTATGAATCTTCTGATTGGGATTCTGTTTTTTCTGATTCTTCTGATGATCTGGATTTGCCCTTATCTACTTATGAAGATTCTGATGCAGAGGACTCCATTCCCTCTGCTTCCCCTCCTGAGGATTTTTCTTTTGGGGAAACCTTACATACTCTAAGGGAGCATTTCCACTGGGAAAGCCAGGATTTTTCTCATTCAAAAAAGAGGCTTAGGGATTTCCTTCTCCTACCTCAGCATAGGCCTTTAGCTATTCCTCCTGTACTAGACATTGTTGATGCTTTTTCGGAATCTAGTTTGGCCACTGATTCCCTGCCTCCTGCTCCCAGAAAACTTGACAGATACTACAGGGTCCCACAAGTTCCTTTTCAAAAATTCTATTGCAGATCCAGAGACTATTTCACAGGGGCCCAAGGGCATTAAGGCTTCTACTGCTAAAAATCCTCCCCCTTCTGATAGAGACTCCAGGGCACTGGATAGATGGGGTAAGAAGGTTTACACTTCTTCAACATTGGCCATTAGGGCTTTAAACTGCCAGTTTCATATGTAAAAATATCAGCAACATGTTATTGGATTGCTTAAACAGCAAATTATGTTGATTCCTGACTGTGTGGAAAATAAAGAATTACAGGATTTAATGCATTCTGCTGAACAAGTTGGAAAACATACTTCGCAATGTGGTTTTGATTCATTAGAGGCCTCTTGCAGGGCTGCTGTTACTGGGTCTGTGCTCCGAAGGCATACTTGGCTTAAGGAGCAATCTTTGCCTGATCATGTTAAAGCTAAATTGTTGGATGCTCCTTTAAATCAGGATTACCTGTTTGGCAACAAGGTTGAGAAAGTTCTTAAAAAGATGGAAGATAAAGCTAAATCTATGCAAACTGTTAAAGGTTTTTTACAAGTTCAGCCTCCTAGATTTAGTAGGCACTGGCCCTCTAAGAATTGGTCCTTTCCAGCCCCTTCCAGGTTTTCTCAAGCCAAACCCAGACACAGCAAAAACCCTAAGTTTCAGTCCCAGGGGACACACAGAAATAAGCAGTGGGGGGCCTCCACTTCCATATCTGGGAATAATAAGACTCCCCCCTATGGTAAACTGTCTCAATGACTTCCTTTTAAAATTTCCAAGCACGTATCAACTGACTGCCCCTTTCAGGGGAAAGATTGCTCTTCATGCAAAGAATTGGGAACTGATTACCCAGGACAAATGGGTTTTCAATATAGTGTCCCAGGGATACAGATTTAACTTCCACACGTTGCCAACACCAAGTGGGTGGCCGGACCTACCCCAAAATCAGTGGGCAGAGGCCCAAAAACAAGTACTTTCTCTCTTAAGCATGGGGGCTATTCATCTGGTACCAGAAGAGGAAGAGGGACAAGGTTTCTACTCGAGACTTTTCTGGTACCCAGAAAAGACAATTCATGGCATCCTATCCTGAACCGGTCTACTGTAAATACCTTTTTAGAGATTCCAAAATTCAAGATGCTGACTCTTCTCCAATTACTTCCTATGCTAAGCAAAGATGCCTGGTTAGCAACACTAGATTTGAAAGAAGCATACCTGCACATCCCAATCAGGGAATCTTGCAGAATATACCTACGCTTCATAGCAGGCTACACGCACTATCAGTTCTCTGCACTGCCCTTTGGCTTATCTGCTGCGCCCAGGGTATTCAAAAATTGCCTAGCTCCAGTTATTGCATTTAGCAGGCAAAGAAATATTCATATATACCCATACCTGGACAATTGTCTAATTCAGGCAGAAAGCCAGGACATACTTTTGAATCATCCTGCCTTTGTAAAATGGGTTCTAACTTGTCTGGGGTACACCACAAACGAAAAGAAATCACACCTGGTGCCCTGTCAACAAATTATATTCCTGGGAGCAAGCTTGAATACAACTTCCCAGATGGCTTACCTTACGCCAGATAAATTCATTTGACAACCTACTTCAAACAAGTGGCCACAAAAACCCTGTTATCTGCAAGACAAATACTGCAAGCCTTGGGGTTCATGGCCTCCTGCATTCTTCTAATTCCTTATGCAAGACTGCATATGAGGATACTACAGTGGTATCTAAAAAGTCTATGGTGTCAACATTCTCAAGACCTAGAAACAATGATTCCTATCATACCTTGCCTACGCCTAGAGTTCCTTTGGGGGGCAGAGGCCTGCCACCAAAACAAGGGACTACCTTTCACACCACCCCCTGCCGCTCAAACCTTACAACAGACACATCAGACTATGCATGGGGGGGCTCATCTGGCAGGGAAGTGCATTCAGGGCAAATGGAACCCAAGTTAAATGCACCTGCATATCAATCAAAAAGAAATGTTAGCTGTACAGAATGCTCTGAGAGCCTTCAAGGACCACATTCTTCCAGGACAACTAATGGTAAAGACAGACAACACCACTGTTATGTGGTACATAAACAAGCAGGGGGGTACACATTCTTACCCCCTCTGCAGACTAGACATGGCATTGTGGAACACAGCCTTGAGATACCAAGTGCACCTACAAGCTCAATTCTTGCCATGAAAATTAAATACACTGGCAGACGGACTAAGCAGAAACCTCATGGACCCATACGAGTGGAAACTGGAACCAAGGATTTTCAACATGTTGACAAGCAAATGGGGGAGCCCAGATATAGACCTGTTTGCCTGTCCCCAGAATTACCAATTGGACATATTTTGCACAAGGACCCCCCACAAACAAGCATGGAAAGTGGATGCTCTGTCCTTCAGCTGGAAAAACCTATCAGTCTATGCCTTCCCCCATCTGCCTCTGCTGTCCAAAGTACTACTACAAATCAAACAGGACAAACCAAGGATGATTTTGATTACTCCAGACTGGCCGTGCTAACACTGGTACCCCCTCCTGTGCAGTGTGTCACGGTTATCCCCATGGCACCTGCCTCAGACTCCTTCCCTGCTGTCTCAGCAGGAGAACCAGATTCTGCACCCTCAGCTTCTAACACACTGGCTAATTACTTAATCTTTCCTTTACCATCCCTCAGCAAACCTGTGATGGATATCATTTTAGAGGCAAGGAGGCCTAGTACTAGAAAATCTTATGCTGAAAAATGGAAAAGATTCTGTGCCTGGAACCAATCTCAAGGGATGAGCACAGCAGTACCCAATTTACCTCAGATTTTACAGTACTTAACTGAGATGCTTCACAAGGGCCTGTCTTTTTCCTCCATTAAAATCCATGCCTCAGCCATTTCATCTCATTATAACACAGAACCCTCCCCTCTTCTCTTATTCACTGCTCAAGCAGTTCCTCAGAGGGGCCAAAAATTTGAGACCACCCAGGAGAGCTCCATTCCCAGCCTGGGACCTTAACTTTGTCTTGGAGAAACTCACTTTACCTCCTTTCGATCCAGCTGCTACTGCAGACTTAAAATTTCTTTCTTGGAAAACAGCTTTCCTTTTAGCAATCACTTCAGCTAGAAGGGTATCTGAATTACAGGCCCTTATGGCAGTGGAGCCTTTCATCATCATTCATGCGGACAGGGTGTCCCTCAGAACCAGTCCATCCTTCATGCCCAAGGTGGTATCCAGTGTGGCTCTTAATCAGTCCATTCATTTGCCAACCTTCTTTCCCAATCCACAGAATAAAGGGGAACGTATACTGCATTCCTTAGATGTGCACAGACAACTTAGATTCTACTTGGACAGGACTAAACCTCAAAGGAAATCTGAACAACTGCTGGTGGCATTTGCTGCAGGGGCAGAGGGGAAGGCTATTTCAAAGCAAACCATTTCTAAATGGATAAGCCATTGCATTCATTTCTGCTATAAGCACCATGGAAAACTTATCCCCCAGGGGATCAGACCTCACTCCACCAGGGCTGCATTTTCCTCTACAGCCTTTCTCAGAGGCATCCCTACCAGGGACATCCTAGGAGCTGCTACCTGGAGTTCTGTACATACTTTCACCAAGAATTATCATTTGCCAATTTTCTCTAAATCCAGAGCTGGCTTTACCACTGCAGTCTTGCAGGGCCTTATAGCTGGCCCTTATGCTATCTAAATTCCTTCTCCCAACTATAGCTTTGGGAATTTACCCAAATGTCATGACTGCTACAGTGAAACATGAAGAACATAGTACAGTTGTGTACACTTACCATAAATGTAGATGTTTGAGTGAATTCATTGTTGCAGTCCTGGTTACCCTCCCTCCAGCCCCCTAACTTCTTTTGGCTATACCTCTATTCTCCTCTACTGTACTTAAAGGCCTTTTTGGTGTATTTGCTTTTTTGTTGGAGGTATAACCTTGCATATTTATATTTAATTGCTTCCCATTAAGGGGGGCACGTGACATCTGGGGAAGAAAAACTGATGGAATGGCGTCGGCTGCATGCTTTATACCCCTGGACTACCTGACGTCACGGAAGATGAGACAGCAACTGACTCAGAACCCAAAACTTTGATAATCAGGCCAACTGAGGGCTACTGCAAGCAGATAACCCAAATGTGATGACTGCAACAGTGAATACACTCGAACATCGACATTTATGGTAAGTGTACACAACTGTACTTTTTTTTACCTTAAACAGACGGACTACCTTAGTCCTTTTGCTATTCCCCCTATTCAGCCAGCCTTCCTGGATGCCTTTGCCTCTGCTTCCATCAACCCTGACTCCCAACCTCCAGCAGATAGATAGACTCTGCAAAGTCCCTGAGACAGAGAAATTTCTGATTAAATGCCCTTCAGCTGACCCAGCCACTGTCTCCATTTCTGCTGATAGGGCTTCCAAGCTGCTCCCTACCACTACCATTCTTCCAGCTGACAAGGACAGCAAGACACTGGAAAGGTTGGGCAAGGACATATACATTTCTGCCACCTTGTCATTCAGGGCCACTAACAACCAATCTCACATGACCAAATATTCCTTAGTCTTACTAGACAAGGCCACTAAGAAAATTGGCTGATATCCTAGGTTTTGCAGCCAAAGCCTCCTTTACCTCCATAGTAGCTTTTACCTCTCGGGTGATTAGACATTCCTTAAGATGCAGCAGATGCCTCAGCCAGGTCAGCTGGATCAACTTCTGCATTAAGAAGATATTCTTGGCTACGTCTTCAGCCCCTCCCTGACTACTTCAGGACCAAACTTATTGATGCTCCTTTGGATCACTTTGCCATTTTCGTTGGAAAAGTGGCTGAATTCTTTTAAGTCCCTGCAACAAAAAGGCAAGGAATTGCAGGACCTGAAACACCTGCTACTCTCTCCCATCCCTAAGTTCCACAGGAACTACCTGGCCAAGACACAATTCTTCAGAAAAACCTGTAGGCCTTCGGCTCCTCTGAGGTCCAGGAGACCATCTAGAAAACAACATCCTCTGGCTAGAACTTCTCCTTCCTCCAGCCAAAGGCCTTCCTTTCCAGATAGGGCAGGTAGTGTCTGACTGCCTGCCACTGTCCCTTCCCACCCCTCCTGCATCCCTCCCCCTGTCTGCCCATCTCTCTCACTGTCTCCCTGTATGGTCTCTCATTCGACAAATGGGTTCTGTCTATCATACAGAACAGTTACTTTATGTCCCAGATCACCCTTCAACAAGGCTGGGCATGCCTCAGCTTCCCACCAGTTAGCTACTCCTCCTAAGACAGGTACTGCAAACCTTACTAATACAAGGCACTGTAGAAAAAGTGCCTACAGATTCAAAAAGAAAAGGATTCTACTCCAGAATTTTTCTGGTAACCAGAAAAGATGGACCATGGATACCTATCCTAGACCTCTCTCATCTCAACCCCTTCCTAAAGGTTCCTACCTCCAGAATGCTCACTCTTCCTACCCTCTTCCCCCTTCTTCTACTCCCAAGGATTTATGGCAACTCTAGACATAAAGGATGCCTACCTTTACAGACCAATAAAGCCCACCTTCAGGAAATGTCTTAGATTTCTGGCAGGCTCATCACATTTTCAGTTGTGTGCCTTGCCCTTTGGGCTTTTCCACTGCTCCCAGGCTATTCACAAAATGTCTGGCTCCAGTCATCGCTTACTGCAGGACAAAGGGCATCCAAATATTCCCCTACCTAGATGACCTAATTCAGCCACCCGATCAGAAGACTCTTCTTCTTCACACCCAGGCCCTTCTGGTCCTCCTACAGTCTCTGGGTTTCCTTGTAAACTTACCAAAATCTCACCTGAAGCCCACACAGGACATTGTCTTCCTGGGCTGCAGAATCTGGACAGACTTTATGAAGGCCTTCCTACCACCACAGAAGGTGGTATCCGTGTCACACCACCTACTGGAAGCCTTCAAGCTTCAGAATTGACAGCAAGGCAGTTTTTGAGACTTCTGGGTTACTTGGCAGCCACCATACCCATGTTGCCCTTAGCGCGACTGCACATGAGGAAACTACAGTGGTATCTTCAGTCAGTGTGGACTCAACACTCCCATCCCCTAGAGTTTAGAGTTCCCCTGTTTCCCTGCTTGAAGCAGGAATTGTGATGGTGGGTGGATCAGGTGACCAAGAACCCAGGCCTCCCTTTTCAAGCACCTACACCCTCCCAGACTATGCATACAAATGCCTCAGATCTGGGATGGGGAGCAACCATAGGACTAAGAAAAGTGCAAGGTTTGTGGACAAAAAGACACAAACTAGAACACATAAACGTCAGAGAAATGAGATCAATCCTCCTTGCTCTATAGGCCTTCCTACCCTGTCTAGAGAAAGGCCCTGTCAAGATATTCACATACAGCACCACAGTTCTGTGGTATGTCAACAAACTGGGAGGGACAAAATATGGCCAGCTGACAGGGAATTACCCTACAGGCAGCCTATATACCCTTCTTGCACAACTCCCAGGCAGATCACCTAAGCTGGACCATCTCAAACAACCATGAGTGGATGCTTCAAAGAGATGTTTTCCTGAATCTGGTCCACAGGTGGGGTATACCTCAAATAGACCTGTTTGCCTCCTCCATAAACAGGCAACTTCCTGGTTACTATACCAGGGCACCCAACCCCAAGTCACTGGCAACAGATGCCTTCTCAATGCCCTGGAAGGGGAAATTTCTGTATGCATTCCCCCACTTCCCCTTGATTCAGAGGGCACTGCTGAAAATTCAGCAGGACTCCCCAAAAATCTTGCTGGTGACTCCCTACTGGCCAAGACAGCACTGGTTCCCCCTCCTCCTTCCATTGTCCAAAGGCAGTGACCACAAGTTTACCCCCCTCAGTGGACCTGCTCACACAGCACAAGGGGACTTGGATTCACCCACAGTGGCAATCCCTGTTACTCACCCTGTGGCTGATAGGATTCTAATCCCCTTCAGACACTTATACAATGAGGACGTACTAAATGTCCTGCAGGAGGCCAGGAAACCCAACACAAGAAAAGCCTATCTTTCGAAGCAGAAAAGGTTTTCTATGTGGTGCACAAAAAAGGGTTGGACCCACTGGAAAGCAACATTTTTCTAATCCTGTCTTATCTGTGTGAACTAATGCAGACAGGGCTGACTTACTCATCTCTAAAAGCACAAGTATTGCAATTTTTGCCTGTTTACGTATGGACCCTCCCCTTGCAGCCAGACTTCTGGCTAAGCTTTTTCTCAAAGGGGTACTACACTTGAGACCACCCAGGAACCCCCCCCCCCCCCGTGGGACCTTAACTGTGTATTAGAGAAACTCACTTTAGCCCCCTATGAGCTGGCAGACAAGGCTCCCATACAATTTTGCACATGGAAACTGTTTTGTTGGTAGCTCTGACCTCAGCCAGAAGGGTCTCAGTTCTGCAAGCTCTTATGACTTCACCACCCTTCTTAGTCTTCCACCTTGACAGGGTGACTCTCGGGACCAGTCCATCATTCACACCCAAAGTAGTGAATGAGCTATCCTTGAACCAGGCCATTCACCTGCCTACTTTTTTCCCCAACCCACAGGGGAATAGTGAGAGAGTACTTCATTCCTTAGTTGTCCACAGGCAACTTGGGTTTTACCTACATAAAACAATCCCAGTAGGAAACCATACCAGTTATTTGTCTCCTTCCACCCCAGAGCTCTGGGGAAAGCATTGACCAAACAGACCATATCAGCCTGAATCTCCACGGCCATTTCCTTCTGCTACCTTCACCATGGGAAGACCTTGCAGGGCAATGTCAAAGGCCACTCCACCAGAGCAATGGCCTCTTCAGGAGCCTTATTTAAAGGGCTAGATACCAACACCATACTTGAGGTTGCCACTTGATCCTCTGTGCACACCTTCACCAAGCACTACAAGCTAGACAATATCTCCAGAGCCAGGGCAGGGTTTGCCAGGGCTATCCTACATGGATTCCTAGAAACCTCTTCTAGGCCACCACCTAATTGTCAGTGAGCTTTGGTACTCACCCACATGTAGAATACTGCAACATTGGAATAGAAGGACATAGGAAAGTTGTATAAAATCTTACCATAACCATAGATGTCCTTCTCTTTCATGTTGTGGTATTCCTTCCTTCCCATCAGGTTGCACTTGCTCTCCTGGGTGACACTGGACAGGCTATGCCCTTATACGACTGGCTCTGACTTGGGGGTTTTAGGTTTTGAGGGCTGGTGTGTGCAAACTTCACATTTATGGCCCACATTCCTGCTGCCAAGTCAGACATCTGATGCCCCTAGAGTGACTGAAAATCTTTTGAATCCTGGACGGATGAACTGGAAGGAAGAAGGGTAAACCCACATGTAGAATACTGCAACATGGAATAGAAGGACATCTATGGTTATGGTAATTTTTTGCACAACTTTCCTTTACAGAGTATCCTTAATACTAGCATTTTAGTAACAGACATTTTTAAAACAATTCAGTGCGGTATGATATTTCCTCTTCATTTTGCATGTGCGGAGAGCACATTATGGCATATTACCTTGGTGAGTAAATTTGTAGGATGGTTTGACTGTCTTGTTCAGAATCAGAGAAACTGAATTAACAAAGAAGTCTTTGATAGTACAGTGTCTGCACAGTAGTTTTATGTGTTTTTTTGCACATTGTACTTTATTTGGAAACCCCTGAGTTTTAATTCTGCAAACTTGAATTCGTGCCACTGCAGAGTTCTTTCTGAATGATTATAATGTTAGAAGCTGTGATATTAGAAAGTTCTATGTTTACACTTCTGTGGACAGCAGTTGTATGTCCCAAATGAGCATTAAGATTTATTTAACATGTTTCGATTTGCTAAACTGCAAAATTTTAAAGGTCCCTCTGTTGCAATTGTAAGCTGCGGTGGTGCAACGGTTAGCATTGTCACCTCACAGCAAGAGGTTCTCCTGTTCGATTCTCGGCTGGAGTGCCTTCTGTGTGGAGTCTGCTTGTCCTCCCCACAGTCGAGTGACATTAATGACATGCAGGTAGGTGCAAGCGTGAATGGGCGTGCCTTCCTTGAAGGTTTGGTGTCGGGCTGGCAACTCGGCACCATAAAATCCACTGCCAATCATGAGCAGACTGGAGTTCTGCTGTGGCGACCCCTAACCGGGAAAAGCCAAAAGTCTTTAAGTCTCTGTTGCAGTTGTGAGTACAGCCATTGTGAAAGTGATAGCAAAAATCCACAGTTCCAAAATGATATATATTTTTATTTTATTTTATTTTATTTTTCAGTAGGCTGTTTCTGCCTCCCTCCACTCCCAGTGGGGGGTGGGGGTCATCACACACCCTACCTCCATATGTACCACCTTCAGGGTCACTGCTCCTCTGGATAAAGGGAACATTTGTTGTAAAAAAATGCTGCATCCTGAAATTGTTACCCTTCACAGTTGTCATCCTCATAGTTATGATGGTCTTAATTTGGTTTTACTTTTTATGAATTGTCTATTTTATTTTTTGCAGGAGATGTTTGAAGTTGCCAAGAAACTGTGTTCGTTCTGTGAACGATTAGTCCATGATGAACATCTTCAGCATCAAGGGTGGGCTGCAATCATGGCCAATTTGGATGACTGTACACATTCTTCTCAGAAGCTACTTTGCAAGTTTGAAAATGCATATTCAAATTACCTGCAGTCTGTTGAGGATATAAAGCAAAAACTTACCAGGTGGGTTGAAAGTCCAGTTTGGTAAACAGTTAATTGCCTACATTTTCTTGATTGTAGAGTCTAGGAAAATATTAGAAAATTGAAGAGGGTTGCTTTTACTGATTCAACAGTAATGTCAATGTGTAAGTTTTGGAGATAGTCCAGCAGTGTGCCTGTCTTAACTTGTACTTTTAGCCAGCTGATGACCCAAATTCCTAAGAGTGTTGCTTCTCTTTGTTGTGTGACTAGATGTGGTTTAATGGACCACTAGGAGCAAGGGGTTGTTTCAGCCCAAGGCTGTAGTGCTATTTTAGCTTGACAGCATAGAGAGACAGTAAAATTGTCTAGTTTGCCCTTAAGTACATGTAACACTTTGCATTCCTCCATCCTTACTTTTTCTCAACATCTCCCTACTTGTTCCATGGCCTTTGAGAGGCATTTATCATGGATCACTTTGATCCAGTGGCTTCTGCCTCTCTCACAGCAGCAGCATCCTGAGACTTTTAACAAAATCAGGTTATCCTCACAGTTCAATCCAATGTCTACATCCCCAGTATCGTAAGTATTACTAAATGAGTGTAAATGGCAAGCTGTTTACCACAAATGTACAGTGAGTGGTAACATTTATTAGATTCTAGGTCTCCAAACTGGATTTTAAATTCTACAATAAGCACAGTAAATGTTAATTTTTGTAAACAATGTAAACTACCAAAATAAGCAGTCAGTTGCACACATACTGTGCCAGCAACAGTTTGTTCATCCAGCTGTGAACTTTCAGATGAAGCTGAGCAGGTCTATATGTGTTGCTTGATTTTTGAGATATTCAAAGATATATGAAAATTGATATCATGAACAGCCAAGGAGGACTGTCCCACCTCTGAGACTTGAGTTTTATAATAGAGCCATCCGTTCCTGAATCTTTCAGATATCTTTGTTGGAAAGTGGTTCTACAGACTATTATTTCAGCCATGGTTTTCATGTGACATTTCACCATGTTTCATAAGGACAGGATGAGCCTAAGGATAGGCCTTTTATTCATACCAGAAGGCTCTCGTATTTAGACCATTCATTGTCTTATGTTTTACAGTAAACCTGAAAATAAAAGAAAAATAATTCTGCATCCATTGGATGTCTACGCATGTCAGATATTGTGTAGGCAGAACTAAGGACTTAGGCAAACAGAACCTTCATGTGTGTCATTTGTTCCAGGTAAATAAAGCGGACTACTTACCAAGCAGAACAGCTGCCAGTTCATTAGCTTTCTTTAGAAATGCCTCTATTCAGAGTAATTGTGAGTTGGTTACTTAGTCCTATATCCACATTTTCTCCACATGTTATGAACTGGACAGACAGAGCAGGGTAATTTTTTAAACTGCTATCCCTCAGGACTTTCTGTAATTCTTTGGCATCCATAGAGAGGGAATGGAAGTGGTCCAGTCTTCTTTCCAGGCCAGTTTTTCTCCCATTTCTGTACATTGTTTGGTAGTCCTCCCATACATACTAAATTATGTTGTCAGTGATCCATGTTAAGAATATAGTACAACTGTATGATTATGTAACGTCAGATGTTCAAGTAGGATCAGTGTTCTTGCTCCCATCTACTTGTCATACTTTTTTCTTTCCCCATCTGTCATGTTTACTTCACAAGGCTGAGGAAGGGGACAAGGCAACCCAATCACCCTTTTTCCAGTCCTGTTAATCTTGATAGCCCCTTCTTTGTTCAACTAGGGTGGGTAGTATAGGGAGAAATACTTCTCCTGCAGTCATCCTCTAGATCCTGCAGGAGCTGCATTTGGGAATCCAATCTACTTTCTTCTTTGGAAAGGATTAAAGAAGAGGGCCATTCTCTTAAGTGGTCAGATTTCATTTTTTCTCTAGCAAAAAAAAAAAAAAAAAAACTTGAGTATCCAGGATGTATACCTTCACCTGTCTGCTGGAATGGACTTGACTTGCACTGGGATTGTGATGGACAGATCTGCACCTCTGGCACCACTACCTTCAATATTGGAATTGCAGTGTGCAACAGAACCATTAGTATATTTTTTAGCTCTTTTTAATTCCCTTACTGTCATTCTGATAGCTGTCCCATTGCCCTGTGTCCTTTGCGGAGTCTGCTAGCACTCCACATCACCACTGATCAAATGCCCAAATTTGAGCCATCCCATCAGGGATCCTAAAGACATCCAGGTGGGGGGGGTCACAGTCCATCTTCATGACTCAACCTCCTCCTTCCTTTTCCCCTGCAGTTCCTGTGAAGTCCAGGGCATGAGTGAGACGTTTCACCCCGTATCTGCCACATCTGTACCATGAACTCCATCCTATTTACTGTGGATGGACATGTCCTCCTGGTAAGGACATCCCCAGCCTCCACCAAGGCTTGTCATCATAGATGCCCACAGGACACCAGGGAGTGGTGATGCCCATCCCAACCTGCTGCTGTCAGTCGCCCAAGTCACTAATCAAACCCTGGTCGGCTCGACTGTAGTCAAGGCTTTATCCCTCTGTGTCACTGGTACAGCTATATGTATAAGTTTTGACTTTCACATCAAGATGTTCTTCAGTATAACTGCTGCAGTAGCCTAAGCTGTGTGGGTTACATCCTACTAAGGATGTAATGGCCATCCAGTTTCCAACATTTCAGGTCACCTTCCACATACCCAAGCCATTAGCTCAAGCTGAGCTGACTACAAATCAGGTTTGGGTGGCAAGCCCTTCAAAGCTTTCCTGACACAGATAAAAGTGCTCTTCTGTGGGTTTTCGATTGGTTGGTTAAAACTGTCCCATTGCAAGAGCGATAAATTGTCTATATGGAAAAAACGTTTACTTTTACTGAAGAAAAACATACATTTTTCTTAAAAATAAGTACATTTAAGCTAGTAAAAGTGCTTTGGTTGACGGTCTTATGACTTTTATTTACCTTTTAACGGACGCACACTTTTTTTTTTACTTTTGTGATAAAAAGTGATTAAAAGTTTAAAACTACTTTATCTGTGGAGAAACTGTGGTTTTCATTTTTTGCTGTTAATGGAAAGTGTTAAAAGTGCTTTTTACTGGGAAAACATATTTATTTTTTCTGGCACATTCCTGTTTTATTGACCATTAAAGCTAAGCTTCCCTGGGAAACGAGCACCATTTTCAGCTTGCTCATGGAATAAAGTACTGGTTCCTCATACGGACCTTCTTCATACCATAACAACAGAAAAGATTGTTAAGCAGGCTTTGCTACAACAACAGGCTGGTAATTTGCCTCAGTCACAGGTTGGTGACTTTGCAGTGACCAAAGCTGGTTCCTCAGACCACTTGCCTCTTCAAAGCCATCTGATGTAGTCCTTATAGCCACCATGGACCAGGGGTTGGCTATGTCCTCCACAGCTGTTAGTGTCCCTTCATTGGACAAGGGAAAGCCACTCTTGTCTGCCCTGAGAGAAGGGACAGGGAATGTGTCCCTTTTTAGACAGAATGTTGTGCCATTCCCTGCAGAAGTTGTTGCTGTCAAGACTTGGTCTGTTTTTTCACAGATCCCTTTCACAAAGACGCAGAAAACTAAACAGATGTCTTTATTGTCAGTTATTCTAAACAGGAATAATTTATTGGACTTGGCCGCATGTATTGTAAAAGTTCTTGCCCCTTGATGTTCTTCATCTCACATTGCTGCAGTCCTTACTTATGGGTAGTCCGCTGTCCTCGGTCGGCCCGAATACCAAAGTATTAGGCTGACGTCGGTCATGGGCGCCTAGATCTGACATCAGAGCGTCAGGGTATAAAGGCGCATGACCGACGTCATATCCTCAGTCTTTTTTGCCGCATGGTCCGATGCAGAAGCAGAGTTGCAAGTGCCGTTCGGCATTCTGAAATTTTTCGTTTTCGGAGTTTCAGACCGATACCAAGTTGGGCTAAGTACCCCATTGGGGAATATTTTTGTTTTTTCTTGCCTCAGTTACTTACCGGATGTCAGAAAAAGTGAATAATTGTATTTCTTGTGGGAAACGGATACCGCATAGGGATTACCACTCGCTTTGTATTCCTTGTTTGGGACCGGAGCACGACGTAGTCGGGTGTCGGTTTTGTGCTAGGTTTAATAAGCGCACTATAAAACGGAGGTTAGATTGCGCTAGGTTAGTCTTTGGCAAGAGGTGTAATTATAATATGCCGTCGGATGTTCCGGCGCCTGCTTCTACTAAGAAGCGCAAAGACAAATCTTTAAAGCCTAGGCAGGATGATGCCGGACCTTTAGAAGCTACAGCTGAACAGGTGGATCCGGCTGAAGTTTCTGTTGAGTCCCAGGGGGAAACTTTGATTTTACAAGATGTGGCCTCTCAGGAGGCAGGCCAGGCTGAAGGGGCCTCTCAGGTTACTATTCTCCCTTCTATGCCTAAGGTGGTTAGGCCTTCTGCTACTGTTTCTAAGGCTCCTTCTAAGGGCAGGTCTGTTTTGCCTTCCTCTGGTGTCAGTTCTGGTTCTTCAGGGTCTGTGCCTAAAAAGCACATGCTTAAAATGGCAGAGGATTTGATTACTTTAATTAGAGGTTCTATGCCCCCTCCTGATAAGAGGCCCAGGATGGAGCCAGAGTTGGAAAGTTTGGAGCAGGCCTCAGATGATTCAGAGTCTTCTACTGAGGACATTCAAGATTTCCCTCCTTATTCTGATTCTGATGCAGAGGATTCCACTCCTTCTGCTTCTCCTCCAGAGGATTTTTCATTTTCAGAAACTCTCCATTCCATGAGGGAGCATTTTAAGTGGGAGGGGCAGGATTACTCTGATTCCCGGAAGAGGCTTAGGGAGTTCTTGTTTTACCACAGCATAGACCCTTAGCTATACCTCCGGTTTTGGATGTTGTTTCAGATGTTTTCTCGAAGCTTCCCTTAATCCAGATTCTGTGCCTCCTGCCCCAGTTAAACCGGACAGGTATTACAGGGTGCCTGAGGCTCATAAATATCTGTATAAGAGTCCTAGGGCGGACCCAGAAACTATTAGTCAGGGGCCTAAGGGTGTTAGAGCCTCTGTTGTTAAGAATCCGGTTCCTCTGGATAAGGAAGCTAGAGCTTTGGATAGATGGGGTAAGAAGGTGTATACCTCTTCTACTTTAGCAATGAGAGCTTTGAACTGCCAGTTTCATATGTTGAAGTATCAGAATTTCCTCCTTTCTCAGCTAAGATCTAAAGTGGATGCTTTGGCAGAGGGCATAGAGTGTAAAGAATTGCAGGATTTAGTGCATGTTTCTGAACAGGTGGGTAAGCACTCTTTGCAATGTGGTTTTGATGCTTTACAGGCTTCTTCTAGGGTGGCTGCCACTGGCTCAGTTATTCGTAGGCACGCCTGGCTTAAGGATCAGAATTTGTCTGAGCATGTTAAGTCTAGAATTCTGGATGCCCCTTTGCAGTCTGAAGTTTTGTTTGGTCCTCCTGTGGAGTCAGTCTTAAAGAAAATGGAAGACAAGGCTAAGTCTATGCAGACTGTTAAAGATTTTTGCAGGTACAACCTCCAAAGTTTAGTAGAAATTGGCCTACTAAGGGGTGGACGTACCCTTCTTCTGATTCTCAGTCTAGGGGTAGATCTAGGCGTGGTAGGGGCAGAGCTCAGAGTACCTTCAGGCCGAGACAATGGAGTTCGCCTGCTCAATCTGCTGGTGAGGGCAGGGGCCAGTCCTTTCGTAAACAGGCCCAATGACCTGCATTTTCAGCTGCCAGATTCCTCTTGCCTGGCAGCTCCTTTGGGAGGAAAATTGGCTCTTTTCAAGCAAAATTGGCATTTAGTCACCCAGGACAAATGGGTATTGGACATTATAAACCGAGGTTACAAGTTCTATTTCCATACCATGCCTCCGTTCAAAGGCATGCCAGACGTCCCTCCTCGGCAAAGGATAGAGGCTCACAGACAAATTTCTTTACTTCTTCAAATAGGAGCTATACAGCCAGTTCCTCTGTCAGAAGTGGGCCTAGGATTTTATTCTCGTCTGTTTCTAGTTCCAAAGAAAGGAAACACGTGGAGACCAATTTTGGATTTATCTATCCTCAACACTTACCTGGACATTCCAAAGTTCAAGATGCTGACTTTACAACAGCTTTTACCTCTGTTGGGAAAAGATCACTGGATGGTTACTCTGGATCTCAAAGAGGCTTACCTTCATGTTCCTATCAGGCCCAGTTGCAGGAGGTACCTGCGTTTTCGGGCTGGAAATTTACATTATCAGTTCTCTGCATTGCCCTTTGGCTTATCTACTGCCCAGAGTGTTCACAAAGGTTCTGGCTCCAGTGATAGCATTTTTCAGACTAAGAGGAATACAGATTTATCCTTATTTGGACGACTGTCTGATTATTGCACAGGAAAAGGACGAACTTCTTCATCATCTACAGTATGTGATGGCAGTGTTAAGATGCCTAGGGTATTCTGTGAACGAAACAAAGTCCAGTCTAGTACCCTCTCAGGACATGTGCTTTCTGGGTGTGAGACTGAATACAGCTTCCCAGATGGCTTTTTTGACCCCGGACAAACAAAGAAGCCTTTCTCTTTATTTCCAGCAAATGTCTCTATGGTCCAGGCTGACTGCAAGGACAGTCCTTCAAGCCTTGGGGTTCATGGCATCTTGTATTCTGGTGCTTCCCAATGCCAAATTGCATATGAGGAAGCTTCAATGGTATCTCAAAATGTGTGGACACAGCACTGCCAAGATCTAGACACTGTCATTCAGATAATACCTTGCATTCAGAAGGAGTTTTGTGGTGGGCTCAGGAATGTCACCTAAACAAGGGACTCTCTGTGACCCGGCCAGAGGCGAGTCAGATTCTAACGACAGATGCCTCGGACAAGGCTTGGGAGCACACTTCAATGGAAAATGGGTGCAAAACACGTGGCCTGTCAAACTCCAACATTTGCATATCAACTTGAAGGAAATGTTAGCAGTCCAGTTTGCATTGATGGCTTTCAAAGATTTACTTAGTCCAGCGCAGGTGTTGATTCATACAGACAACACTACTGTCATGTGCTACATCATCAAGCAGGGGCGTACCCATTCTTACCCTCTTTGCAGGCAAGCGATGATTCTGTGGGAAACTGCTCTCAATCTACACCTCAATCTTCAGGCAAGGTTTCTACCAGGAGCACAGAACTCCTTAGCAGATGTATTGAGCAGACAAATAGTGGATCCTCACGGTGGAAATTGGATCCTCATGTATTTCAACAGTTGACAGTGTTATGGGGAACTCCAGACATAGATCTGTTCGCTTCTCCACTAAATTACCAGTTGCCAAAGTTTTGCACAAAAATGTTTCATCACACAGCTTGGAAGGTGGATGCTCTATCTTTCAGTTGGGACAATCTGCATGTATATGCCTTTCCACCTCTGCCTCTTCTTCCCAAGGTACTTTTGAAGGCCAGACAAGACAAGCCAACCATGATTTTGATAGCACCGGATTGGCCTCAACAACACTGGTACCCACTACTGAGGAGTTTAGTACGAGAACCTCCGTGGCCTCTGCCTTTGATTCCGCACCTTTTGTCACAAGAGGACAGTCACTTCCTCAATGTCAAGATTCAGTCTCTGCATCTAACAGCCTGGCATATTCTGTTTTAGACTCTGGAGGGTCTCAGCTTCCACAACAAGTTTTGAATGTTATTTTGGAGGCCAGGAGGCCTAGTACCAGGAAAGTTTACGCTGATAAATGGAGGAGATTTTTATTTGGAGCAAAGGAAAGGACTTTGATGTCTCCAAACCTGATTTAAGTGTTGCTCTTCAATATCTTACTGAATTATTGGACAAGGGTTTGTCTTTCTCCTCAATAAAGGTCCATGCTGCAGCCATTTCTGCTCACTATGATTGTGACCCTCCTTTATTCTCTCATCCTTGGTTTAAGCAATTTCTTAGAGGGGCAAAGAATATAAGACCCCCACGTAAAGCTCCTACTCCTGCTTGGGATCTCAATTTTGTGTTGGAAAAACTTACTCTACAACCTTTTGAGCCTGCAGCTACTGCCGAGTTAAAGTATTTATCATGGAAAACTGTTTTTTTGTTGGCCATTACCTCTGCAAGAAGGGTTTCTGAATTACAGGCCCTCATGGCAGTGGAGCCTTTCCTGATTTTTCATAAGGATAGGGTATCTTTGCATACTAATTCTTCCTTTATGCCTAAAGTGGTTTCTAGTGTGGCCTTAAATCAAACTATTCATTTGCCTACTTTTTATGCAAACCCCCAAAATAAAGGGGAGAAAATTTTGCATACTTTGGATATTCACAGGCAGTTGCGTTATTATTTGAGCAGAACCAAGGAGTGCAGACAGTCTCAGCAATTGTTTGTTACTTTTGCTTTGGGTTCACAGGGTAAACCTGTTTCAAAACAAACTATTTCTAAATGGATTGGGTTTTGTATTTCTTTCTGTTATTCCCATCATGGTAAGGAGATTCCTGCTGGAATCAGGCCTCATTCCACTAGGGCTACTGCTACTTCTACGGCCTTTATAAGGGGGGTAGCTACAAAAGACATTTTGGAGGCAGCTACTTGGAGTTCAGTGCATACCTTTTCTAAACATTACCACCTTCCTCTTTATTCTAAGTCTAGGGCTGGATTTGCCACTGCAATTTTACAGGGCATTTTAGCGGCCCCTAATGCTTTATGATTTTACCATCCTCCCTTTCCCGTTGCTTTGGGATTCTACCCATAAGTAAGGACTGCAGCAATGTGAGATGAAGAACATAGTACAGTTTTGTACCTACCATAAATGTAGATGTTCAAAGATCCACATTGCTGCAGTCCAATTTACCCTCCCTCCTTCCCCTCTGTAGTTTGACTTGGTGCTATGCTTTAGGTGATGGTTGTTGTTGGGCATGTTTTTGGGAGGTATTCTGTTTTTGGCTGTGGCCTTTCTGGTTTGGCCTTCTGACATCTGGGGCAAGAAAAGACTGAGGATATGACGTCGGTCATGCGCCTTTATACCCTGACGCTCTGATGTCCGATCTAGGCGCCCATGACCGACGTCAGCCTAATACTTTGGTATTCGGGCCGACCGAGGGCAGCGGACTACCTATAAGTAAGGACTGCAGCAATGTGGATCTTCGAACATCTACATTTATGGTAGGTACAAAACTGTACTTTTTATAAGACTGTTTCTGATAAAAGAAAAAGATCCCTCTTTCTTCGATTTTATTCAAGAATGTTTCTAGTGCCGTAGAAAGAAGATTCTTAGAGACCGGTTTTGAAGCTTTCATTCCTAAACCAGTTTCTGATAGTGCCCAAGTTCAAAATGCTTTCACTTCACAACCTGTTTACCCTTTGAGTTTCTCAGTAAACTTGGATTTAAGATGCATAGCACCACACCTATTCATGCATATCTTCAGATTCCTATTCATCCAGATTTCAGGTGTGCGTCTGCATAACATTATCAGTTTTCTGCTTTCCCTTTTAGGCTTATCCACTCTTTTGAGAGTGCTCACAAAGTATTTCGCTCCTGTGATATCCTTTTATAGGCTGCAGGGTATCCACAGATGTCCTTGTATTCAGTGCTGCGGTATTCATTACTTGTGGGATTCCCTGCTGTGGAAGTCCAATGTCTGGCCAGTATACCAAAGCCTACCATTGCTTTTAGGTATGCCGAATGTCACCCATACGCTCCATCCATAGCATAGGGCATAAAAGTGACGTTCAGGTGTACCATTCTCAGAACTTTTTCGCCACCATTTGTAACTCTTCTTCCGAGTGTTATCTGTTCGCTTCGTCCACTCACTGCTAGTTTGAATGCATTTTCGATGTTCTTCGTGTTTCACTGTTGCAGTCATCACCTGTGGGGTTATCCCTGCTGTGGTAGCCTTCGGCCATCCCAAATACCAGAGTCAATGTTTTTGTGTGCCGGCTTCTGTCGCCTGTAGTCTGTCAGATTGTCAGTACTATAAAGCAAGGCAGCCGACGTCATTACATCAGTCTTTCATGCCGTGGAGCCCGTAGCAGAAGTAGTTGGCACGAGTGCTGGTCGGTCGCTACCAGAAGTCGAATTTCAGATGAAAACTTCTAAAGCTAAGTACCCCATTGTGGACCCTTTTTTCTTGCTCTAACCGATGTCCGAAAAAATTAATTGTCTCTCCTGTGGAAAGCAGATCCCACACCGAGACTTTCATTCTTACTGCATCACTTGTTTAGGCCCAGACCACGACGTCCCTTGTTGCCGATTCTGTGCCCTGTTTAATGCAAGAACCATTCGCTGTAGAGATCTTTTTGTAGACAGTTTTTTTCATATTCCGTCGTAGAATTTTGATATGGCGTCCGTCAGCCAACCATCTGCCGACATTCTGAAAAAACGTAAAGATAGAGATAGGCCACACAAGGCTAAGCCTTCCGACGACGCTACTGCTAAGCAAGTCGTCAGTTCTCTGGAATTCAGTGAGGTGCTTTCGCAGCCCCTGATGCCCGACTCGCTTTCTACGCAGGCCTCTGCCAAGATGCTTTTGGAGTCCGGTATGTCCCAGAAATCCACTTAGTCTTCCAAGCCTCTGGCTGTCTCTCCCTCATTTGGGTTGCGAGCCACGATGCAGGCAACGACTTCCGAGGAGGCTGTACGCACTACTGATTCTAGACAAAAAATGATGTCTACTCTTCCGACTACCGTTCCTTAGAGACCGTCGGATTCTCTTGGGCCTCGAAGCCAGGCCACTCCTAGGAAATCTGCTTCTAGCCACCATCTTGCTACTGCTCCCCCACCCCAAGCTCAAATGCTTAAAATGGTGGAGGATCTCATCTCCCTTATCCGAGTTACTCAAGCCCCCACTCTTAAAAGGAAAAGGGATGTTCTTCGTGTTTCACTGTTGCAGTCATCACATTTGGGTTATCTGCTTGCAGTAGCCCTCAGTCGGCCTGATTATCAAAGTTTTTGGTCATGCCTCAGTTGCTGTCTCATCTTCCATGGCATCAGGTAGTCAGGGGTATAAAGCATGCAGCTGATGCCATTACCCCAGTCATTCTTGCCATGCGGTGCCCGAAGCAGAAGCAGTTCGCAAGTGCCGGTCAGCCGACTCCTGAAATTTTCGTTTTCGAGTTTCAGAACCGAAGTCTTCAGCTAAAGCTAAGTACCCCATTGGGGAAACATTTTCTTGCTCTAAACCGATGTCAGTAAAAGTCAGTAATTGTATTTCTTGTGGAAAGCAAATACCTCATAAAGATTTTAATTTGTACTGTATTCCTTACCTAGGCCCTGACCATGATGTACCTCGCTGTCGGTTTTGTGCCTTATTTAAACCACAAACTATTCGTCATTGGTACATTTTCGCTTCTAAATATTTTGGTTCTCGGTTCAATTATCCAGCTATGTCTTCGGTAAGCCACCCGACTACTGACATTCCGAAAAAATGCAAAGATAAAGACAGACAGCCGTCTAGGTCCAAAGCTGCCGACAACGCTTCTCCTAAGCTAATTGCCAGTTCGCCGGTACTCAGTGAGGTGCTTTCGCAGCCCCTGATACCCGCTACTTCAGATTTGCAGGCCTCTACTGAGACCCATTCGGAGTCCGGTATGCCGCGAGATGCTTCAACTTCGGAACCTGCGGATGTCTCTACCTTGGATGGGTCCGGAGCCGCTGTGCAGGCACTGGCTTCTGAGTGTGTATTCAGGCCTATTGACTTGCATATTAAACTGACACCATCTTCTTCTTCTAGGCCTAAAACTCGAACCATGCCTAGGAAACTGACGCCCAGACCGCATGGTCAGGCCTCTGTGCCTAGAAAACAAATGATAAGAATGGCTGAAGGCTTTATTACTTTAATCAGGGGAAGCCAACCTTCCCCCTCTAAGCGACCTAGGACTGAATTTGCTTATGATTCTTCTGACCAGGATTCTGCATTTTCTGTCTCCACTGATGACCAGGATTTAACCTTATCTACCTATGAGGATTCTGATGCAGAGGACTCTATTCCCTCTGCTTCACCCCCAGAAGATTTTTCTTTTGGTGAAACCTTGCATACTCTTAGGGAACATTTTCACCGGGAAAGTCAGGATTACTCTGATTCCAAAAAAAGGCTTAGAGATTTCTTACTCCTGCCCCAACACAGGCCTTTAGCTATCACTCCTGTGCTGGACATTGTTGACTATGCCTTTTTGGAATCTAGCTTGGCCCCTGACTCTTTACCTCCTGCTCCCAGAAAACCTGATAGATATTAGAGTTCCTAATTCTCATAAATTCCTTTCTAAAAATCCTACTGTGGACTCTGAGACCATTTCACAGGGACCCAAGGGCATTAAGGCTACTACTGCCAAAAATCCTACCCCCTCTGATAGAGATTCCAGGGCCCTGGATAGATGGGGTAAGAAGGTATACACCTCTGCAACCTTGGCCATCAGGGCCTTAAATTGTCAGTTTCATATGTTAAAGTATCAGCAGCATATTATTGGATTACTTAAAAAGAAAATGATGTTGATTCCTGATTGTGCTGAGAATAAGGATTTACAGGATGTAATGCATTCTGCTGAACAGGTTGGAAAACATACTTTGCAATGTGGTTTTGATTCATTAGAGGCATCTTGCAGGGCTGCTGTCACCGGGTCTGCACTTAGAAGGCATGCTTGGCTTAAGCAACAGTCTTTGCCAGATCATGTTAAAACTAAATTGCTGGATGCTCCCTTAAATCAGGACCCCCAGTTTGGCGACAAAGCAGAAGTTCTTAAAAAGATAGAGGAAAAAGCTAAATCTATGCAAACTGTTAAAGATTTCTTAAAAGTGCAGCCTCCTAGATTTAGTAGGCATTGGCCCTCAAAAAATTGGTCCTTTCCTGCCTCTTCCAGGCCTTTTCAGTTCTATCCCAGAACCAGCAGAACACCCAGGCTTCAGTCCCAGGGTACACACAGGACTAAGCAGTGGGGGGGGGGCTCCCACTTCCAAATCAGGGAGTAATAAGACTCCCCCCTATGGTAAGCTGTCTCAATGACTTAACTTTAAAACTCCCAAGCACTTCTCAACTGACTGCTCCTTTAGGGGGAAAGATTGCTCTGCAAGCAAAAAACTGGGAACTCATTACCTAGGACAAATGGGTTTTAAACATAGCTTCCGAAGGTTACAGATTTCACTTCCACACGCTACCAACCCCAAACGGTTGGCCAGATCTACCCCCAAAGCAGTGGGCAGAGGCACAAAAGCAAGGACCCTCCCTCTTAAGACTAAAGGCTATTCAGACTGTACCAGAAGAGGAAAAGGGACAAGATTTCTACTCATGACTTTTCCTGGTACACAGAAAAGACAACTCATGGCATCCTATCCTGGACCTTTCTATCCAAAACACCTTTTTTGTGATTCCAAAATTCAAGATGCTAACTCTTCACCAGTTGCTTCCCATGATAGGCAAAGATACCTAGTTGGCAACACTGGATTTAAAGGAAGCCAGACTGCATATGAGGAAACTACAGTAGCATCTAAAAAGCCTATGGTGTCAACATTCTCAGGATCTAGAAGCAACGATTCGTATCATACCTTGCCTATGGTTAGAATTCCTTTGGTGGGCCAGAGGTCTGCCACCAAAACAAGGGACTACCATTCAATCGACCCCCTGCAGCCCAAACCCTAACAACAGACGCATCAGACTATGCATGGGGGGCTCACCTGGCAGGGAAGTGCATTCAGGGCAAATGGAGCCCAAGTCAAATGCACCTGCATATCGATCAAAAAGAAATGTTAGCTGTACAGAATGCCCTGACAGCCTTCAAGGAGCACATTCTTCCAGGACAATTAATGGTAAAGACGGACAACACCACTGTTATGTGGTACATAAACAAGCAGGGGAGTACCCATTCTTACCCCCTCTGCAGACTAGCCATGGCTCTGTGGAACACAGCCTTGAGCTACCAAATGCATCTACAGGCTCAATTCCTGCCAGGAAAACTAAATACACTGGCAGAAGAACTAAGCAGAAATCTCATGGACCCCGCGGCTGTGAAAGCACCTCACTGAGTACCGGCGAACTGGCGACTCACGAGTGGAAACTGGAACCATAGATTTTCAACATGTTGATCAACAAATGGGGGATCCTGGATATAGACCTGTTTGCATCCCCCCGGAACTACCAATTGGACAAATTCTGCACAAGGACTCCCCACAAACAAGCTTGAAAAGTCGATGCCCTGTCCTTCAGCTGGAAAAATCTATCCGTTTATGCCTTTCCTCCTCTGCCTCTCCTCTCCAAAGTGCTACTAAAGATCAAACCGGACAAACCAAGGATGATACTGATTGCACTAGACTGGCCACGCCAACACCTGGTACCCCCTCTTGCGCAGTGTGTCACAGCTGGCCCCATGGCACCTACCTCAGACCCCTACCCTGCTGTCTGAGCAGGAGAGCCAGATTCTGCACCCCCAGCTTCAAACCCTGAATCTGGCAGCCTGGCTAGTTACCTAATCTCTCCGTTTTCATCCCTCAGTAAACAAGTGTTGGATGTCATTTTGGAGGCAAGGAGACTTAGTATTAGAAAATCTTATGCTGAAAAATGGAAAAGATTCTGTGCCTGGAAAAAAACTCAAGGGAGGGCCACAAAAGTGTCCAATTTATTACAGATTCTTCAATACTTAACTGAGATGCTTCACAAGGGCCTTTCCTTTTCCTCCATCAAAATTCACGCCTCAGACATTTCAGCTCATTACAACACAGAACCCACCCCTCTTTTCTCATCCACTGCTCAAGCAGTTCCTCAGAGGGGCCAAAAACTTAAGACCACCCAGAAGAGCCCCAACTCCAGCCTGGGACCTTAATTTTGTTTTGGAAAAACTCACTCTTCCCCCTTTTGAGCCAGCTACAACTGCAGAGTTAAAATTCCTTTCTTGGAAAACAGGTTTCCTTTTAGCAGTCACTTCAGCAAGAAGGGTATCTGAATTACAGGGCCGTATGGCAGTGGAGCCTTTCATCATCTTTCATGCGGACAGGGTGTCCCTCAGGACCAATCCCACTTTCATGCCCAAGGTGGTATCCAGTGTGGCTCTTAATCAGTTCATTCATTTGCCAACCTTCTTTTCTAATCCACAGAATAAAGGGGAATGGATACTGCATTCCTTAGATGTGCACAGACAACTTAGATTTTACTTGGACAGGACTAAACCTCAAAGGAAATCTGAACTGCTGGTGGCATTTGCTGCATGCGCAGAGAGGAAGGCTATTTTAAAGCAAACCATTTCAAAATGGAGAGGCCATTGCATTCATTTCTGTTATAAGCACCATGGAAAACCTATCCCACAGGGGATTAGACCCCATTCAACCAGGGCTGCTTTGGGAATCTACCCAAATGTGATGATTGCAACAGTGAAACACGAAGAACATAGTACAGATGTTCTTCGAGTTTCACTGTTGCAGTCATTACATTTGGGTTATCTGCTTGCAGTAGCCCTCAGTCGGCCTGATTAACAAAGTCTTGGGTCCTACGTCGGTTGCTGTCCTTTCTTCCATGATGTCAGGTTGTCAGGGGTATAAAACATGCACCCGACGCCATTACATCAGTCTTTCTTGCCGTGCTGTGCCCGAAGCATCAGCAGTTCACAAGTGCCGGTCAGCCGACTCCTGAAATTTTCATTTTCGAGTTTCAGAACCGAAGTCTTCAACTAAAGCTAAGTACCCCGTTGGGGGAACTTTTTCTTGCTCCTTACCGATGTCAGTAAAAGTTAATAGTAGCATTACTTGTGGAAAGCAAATGCCTCATAAAGATTTCCATTTGTACTGTATTCCTTACCTAGGCCCTGACTACGATGTACATTGCTGTTGGTTTTGTGCTTTATTTAATCAGCGTACTATCCGTCGTTGGTATATTTTTGCCTCTAAATATTTCGGTTCCCTGTTTAATTATCCAGAAATGTTGTCGGTTAGCCATCCGACTACCGGGATTTCAAAAAAATGCAAAGATAAAAGACAGAGACAGGCCACCGAGGTCCAAAACTGCCGACGACGCTTCTCTTAAGCCAGCCGCCAGTTCGCTGGTACTCATTGAGGTGCTTACACAGCCCCTGATACCTACTACTTCTGATTCACAGGCCTCTACTGAGACCCATTTGGAGTCCGGTAGGCCGCGAGATGCTTCAACTATGGAACCCGCGGATGTCTCTACCTTTGATGGGTCCAGAGCCGCTGTGCAGGCACCGGCTTCTGAGGGTGTATTAAGGTCTACAGACTTGCATATTAAACCGACGCCTCCTTCTTCATTTAGGTCTAAATCTCGATCCATGCCTAAAAAAACGATGCCCAGGTTGCATGCTCAGGCTTCTATGCCTAAAAAACAAATGATAAGAATGGCTGAAGATCTTATAAATCTGATCAGGGGAAGCCAACCTCCCCCTTCTAAGAGACCTAGGACTGAAGTTGTTTATGAATCTTCTGACCAGGATTCTGATTTTTCTGCTTCTTCTGATGATCTGGATTTACCTTCATCGACTTATGAGGATTCTGATGCAGAGGACTCTATTCCCTCTGCTTCCCCTCCAGAGGATTTTTCTTTTAGTGAAACCTTACATACTCTAAGGGAGCATTTCCACTGGGAAAGCCAGGATTTTTCTGATTCAAAAAAGAGGCTTAGGGATAGCTATTCCTCCTGTACTAGACATTGCTGATGATGCTTTTTTGGAATCTAGTTTGGCCCCTGATTCTTTGCCTCCTGCTCCCAGAAAACCTGACAGATATTACAGGGTTCCTGATTCACACAAGTTCCTTTTTAAAAATCATATTGCGGATCCAGAGACTATTTTGCAGGGACCCAAGGGCATTAAGGCTTCTACTGCTAAAAATCCTACTCCTGATAGAGACTCCAGGGCACTGGGTAGATGGGGTAAGAAGGTTTACACTTCTGCAGCCTTGGCCATTAGGGCTTTAAACTGCCATTTTCATGTTAAAAGTATCAGCAACATGTTGTTGGATTGCTTAAACAGAAAATGATGTTGATTCCTGACTCTGCGGAAAATAAAGAATTACAGGATTTAATGCATTTTGCTGAACAGGTTGGAAAACATACTTTGCAATGTGGATTTGATTCATTAGAAGCCTCTTGCAGGGCTGCTGTTACTGGGTCTGTGCTCAGAAGGCATGCTTGGTTTAAGGAGCAATCTTTGCCTGATCATGTTAAACTAAATTGTTGGATGCTCCCTTAAATCAGGACCGCCTGTTTGGCAACAAGGCTGAGGAAGTTCTTAAAAAGATGGAAGATAAAGCTAAATCTATGCAAACTGTTAAAGATTTCTTACAAGTTCAGCCTCCTAGATGTAGTAGGCACTGGCCCTCTAAAAATTGGTCCTTTCCAGCCCCTTTCAGTTCTTCTCAAACCAAACCCAGACACAGCAGAAACCCCAGGTTTCAGTCCCAGGGGGCATGCAAGACTAAGCAGTAGGGGGTTTCTGCACCCAAATCAGGAAGTAGTAAGACTCGCCCCTATGGAAAACTGTCTCAATGACTTGCTTTTAAAACTTTCAAGCACTTCCAACTGAATGCTCCTTTAGGCGGAATGATTGGTCTGCAATCCAAAAAAGTGGGAACTCGTTACCCAGGCCAAATGTGTTTTAAATATAGTGTCCCAAGGATACAGATTTCACTTCCACACCTTACCAACACCAAGCGAGTGGCCAGACCTACCCCCATATCAGTGGGCAGAGGCCCAAAATCAAGTAATCTCTCTCAAGCATGGGGGGCTATTCACTTGGTACCAGAAGAGGAAAAGGGACAAGGTTTCTATTCAAGACTTTTTCTGGTGCCCAGAAAAGGCAATACATGGCGTCCTTTCCTGGACCTTTCTACTCTAAATACCTTTCTGGTGATACCAAAATTCAAGATGCTGACTCTTCACCAGCTGCTTCCTATGCTAGGCAAAGATGCATGGTTGACAACACTAGACTTAAAAGAAGCATACCTGTACATCCATATCAGGGAATCTTGCAGAAGATACCTACGCTTCAAAGCAGGCTACATGCACTATCAGTTCTCTGCACTGCCCTTTGGCTTGTCTACTGCGCCCAGGGTATTCACAAAGTGCCTAGCTCCAGTCATTGCATTCTGCAGGCAAAGAAATATTCAAATATAGCCATACCTGGACGATTGTCTAATTCAGGCAGAAAGCCAGGACATGCTTTTGAATCATCTGGCCTTTGTTCAAAGGGTACTGACTTGTCTGGGGTACACCATAAATGAAAAAGAAATCACACCTGGTACCCTGTCAACAAGTCATATTCCTGGGAGCCAGCTTGAATACAACTTCCCAGATGGCTTTCTTCACGCCAGGGAAACGGACTCATTTGACAACCTACTTCAAACAAGTGGCCACAAAAACCCAGTTATCTGCAAAGCAAATACTGCAAGCATTGGGGTTCATGGCCTCCTGCATTCTTCTAATTCCATATGCAAGGCTGCATATGAAGAAACTGCAATGGTATCTCAAAAGCCTATGGTGTCAACATTCACAAGATCTAGAAGCTATGATTCCTATCATACCATGCCTATGCCTAGAGTTCCTTTGGTGGACAGAGGCCTGCCACCAAAACAAGGGACTACCATTCACACTACCCCCCTGCCTCCCAAACCTTAACAACAGATGCATCAGACTATGCATGGGGGGGCTCAGCTGGCAGGGAAGTGCATTCAGAGCAAATGGAACCCAAGTCAAATGCACCTACACACAAATCAAAAGGAAATGTTAGCTGTACAGAATGTTCTTCGTGTTTCACTGTTGCAGTCATTACAATTGGGCTATCCTGCTGGCAGGCTACCCTCAGTCGGCCCGAATTCCAAAGTCTAGGTCCGGCGTTGGTTGCTGTCGCTTCTTCCCTGACATCAGTGCGCTAGGGGTATAAAAGATGCAGCCGACGCCATTTTCTTCGGTCTTTCTTGCCGCACGGTGCCCGAAGCAAAAGCAGTTCGCAAGTGCCGGTAGGCTGACTCCTGAGATTTTCGTGTTCGAGTTTCAGATCTGAAGTCTTCACTAAAAAGCTAAGTACCCCGTTGGGGAAACTTTTTTTCTTGCTCCAGACCTGTGTCAGAAAAAGTTGATAATTGTATTTCTTGTGGGAAGCAAATACCTTATAAGGACTTTCATTCTTACTGTATTCCTTGCCTAGGCCCTGACCACGATGTTGTTAGTTGGTTTTGTGCTAGATTTAACCAACGCACTATTAAGCGTTGGTACGATTTTGCATTTCACTATTTTGGCAGAAGATTTAACTATGCAATGTTGTCGGATAGCCATCCGACTACCGGAATTCACAAGAAACGCAAAGAAAAGGACAGGCATCTGAGGTCCAAAACTGACGACGAGGCTTCTTCTAAGCCATTTGCTGGTTCGCTGGTTCTCAGTGAGGCGCTTTCGCAGCCCCTGACGCCCGCTACTTTAGAGCCGCAGGCCGCTTCCGACTCCCACGTGGAGCCGACTAGGCCACTGAAAACTCAAGGTATTGGAACTTCGGAAACTATTCCCTCAGATGGGTCTGGAGCCGCTGAGCAGGCATCGGCTTCTGAGGGTGTTTTCAGGCCTACACAGTTACATGTTAAAACGACTTCAGCTTCAAAGGCAAAGACTGAAGCACCTCTAAAGACAAAGAAACAAGTACAACAGCCCCATGGACAGGCCTCCATGCCTAAAAAACAGATGCTCAAAATGGCCTAAGACCTACTTACTTTGATCAGGGGTTCCCATCCCCCTCCTGATAAGAGGCCTAGGCAAGAGACAGAATATGAATCTTCAGATCAGGTTTGCATTTCTTCTGATTCCTCTTCTGATCAGGAATACTCTCTTCCTCCCTATGAGGATTCTGATGCTGAAGAATCTATCCCTTCAGCCTCTCCTCCTGATGATTATTCTTTTGGGGAAAGTCTGCATACATTGAGGGAGCATTTCCACTGGGAGAGCCAGATTATTCAGAATCTAAGAAAAGGCTCGGAGACTTCCTTTTACTACCTCAGCACAGGCCCTTTGCTATTCCACCTGTGTTAGACGTTGTAAATGATGTATTTTCAGAGTCCAGTCTGACTCCTGACTCTACCTCCAGCTCCTGTTAAGCCAGACAGATACTACAGGTTCCTGATTCACATAAATTCATTTTCAAAAACCCTGCTACTGACCCAGAAACAATCTCTCAGGGTCCCAAAGGGGTCAAGGCTTCCACTGCAAAGAACCCTACTCCCTCTGACAGGGATTCTAGGGCACTGGACAGATGGGGAAAAAAGATTTACACTTCTGCTACTTTGGCTGTAAGGGCTTTAAATTGTCAGTTTCATATGTTCAAATATCAGCAATATATTATGTCACTGCTTAAACAGAAAATGTTGATAAATTCTCAATGTGCAGAAAACAAAGAAATACAGGATTTATTGCATGCAGCTGAACAAGTTGGAAAGCATACTTTGCAATGTGGTTTTGATTCTCTGGAGGCCTCCTGCAGGGCCGCAGTTACGGGTTCTGTCATTAGGAGGCATGCTTGGTTAAAGGAACAAAATCTACCTGATCATGTTAAGGCAAAATTATTAGATGCTCCATTACAGCATGATGCTTTGTTTGGTGTTAAGGCAGAAGAGGTGTTAAAGAAAATGGAGGACAAAGCTAAATCTATGCAAACAGTCAAGGATTGTTTACAGGTATAGCCACCAAGATTTAGCAGACACTGGCCTACAAAGAATTGGTCCTTTCCAGTGTCAGACAGGCCACAAAGGGGCAGATACAGACGCCCTAGAGGCAGACCCCAGCCCCAAGGTTCGTACAGGTCTAAACAGTGGGGTGCTTCTACCCCCAAAACTGGAGAAGACAAATCACAGCCATACAGGAAACAGTCCCAATGACTTCCCCCTGCCTGCACCGAGCACTTAACTTCTGGCAGCACCTTTAGGGGGAAAGCTAGCACTTTTTTCTCAAAACTGGCATATAATAACCCAGGACAAATGGGTCTTAAACATAGTGTCACAAGGCTACAAGTTTCATTTCCATACCCTGCCAAGGGCAAACTGTTGGCCAGACCTGCCAAAACATCAATGGGCAGAGGCACAAAAACAAGCCTCATCCCTCATGGACATGAGGGCCATTCAACAAGTACCAGAGCAAGAGCAGGGACAAGGATTCTGTTCAAGACTTTTCTTGGTACCCAGAAAGGACAAAGCCTGGAGACCAATACTGGACCTATCTATTCTGAACACATGATATTCCAAAATTCAAAATGTTGACTGTACAGCAGCTTCTACCAATGTTGGGCAAGAAGGCTTGGCTTGTGACTTTAGATCTAAAAGAGGCATACGTGCATGTCCCAATCAGACAAACATGCAGAAGATACCTCAGATTCAAAGCTGGCTCAATGCACTACCAATTCTCTGCACTGCCCTTTGGCTTATCTACTGCGCCCAGGGTCTTCACAAAGTGCCTGGCACCAGTAATTGCATTTTGCAGACAAAGAGGAATACAAATATATCCTTACTTGGACGACTGCCTCATTTAAGCAGAGAACAAGGACATTCTACTACAGCATCTGGCGTTTGTAAAGAGATTACTACCATGCCTAGGGTACACAGTCAATGAACAGAAATCAAAACTAGTACCCCCTCAAGAGATAATATTCCTGGGTGCAAGCTTAAATACAACTGCCCAGATGGCTTATCTCACGCCAGACAAACAAAGGCAACTGACTACCTATTTCAAAATGTTGGCAACAAAGGCCAAGTTATCTGCAAGAAAAATTCTGCAGGCTTTGGGCTTCATGGCATCCTGCATTCTACTAATTCCATATGCAAGACTGCATATGAGGAAACTTCACTGGTACCTAAAAAATGTTTGGACTCAACATTGCCACAGCCTGGAATCTATAGTTACTCTCATTCCCTGCCAGCAACAGGAGTTTCTATGGTGGGCGAAGGCCTGTCACCAAAACAAGGGACAGCCATTCACTCTACCCCCAGCCACACAGACATTAACAACGGATGCATTAGATTATGCCTGGGGAGCCCACATGGCAGGAAGCTGCATTCAAGGCACATGGTTCACAAAACAAATGCATCTACATATCAATCAGAAGAGATGCTAGCTGTTCAAAATGCCCTGACAGCCTTCAAGGACCTACTAAATCCGGGACAACTACTGATAAAGACAGACAATACCACGGTCATGTGGTATATAAACAAGCAGGGAGGCACTCATTCTTACCCCCTTTGCAGACTGGCCATGACTTTGTGGGACACAGCATTGACTTACCAAGTACATCTGCAGGCACAATTCCTGCCAGGAAAGATAAATACTCTGGCAGACGAACTAAGCAGAAACCTCATGGATCCCCACGAGTGGAAATTGGATCCACAAGTCTTCAGCATGATAACAAGGAAATGGGGATGTCCGGACATAGATCTGTTTGCCTCACCTCACACCTGCCAACTAAAGAGATTCTGCACAAGGACTTATCACAGACAAGCATGGAAAGTGGATGCCCTATCTTTCAGCTGGAAAAACTTAACAGTATATGCCTTTCCTCCTCTGCCTCTCCTCCCCAAGGTACTCCTAAAGGTCAGACAGGAGAAGCCAAAAATGATACTGATTGCCCCAGACTGGCCACGCCAGTACTGGTATCCAATCCTAAGGAACTTGTCTCAATGCCCAGCCTGGACCTTTCCTCAAGTGCCTCATCTGCTGTCCCAGCAGAACAATCAGATCCTGCACAGCCAACTCAAGACCTTAAATCTGGCAGCATGGCGTATAATGTAGGTATACAAAACACATCTCTCACTAAAGCGGTGATGGATGTCATTTTGGAGGCCAGGAGGCCTAGTACTAGAAAATCATATGCTGGAAAATGTAAGAGATTTTGTGCTTGGAACCAGGCACAAGGAATTGACACAGCTGTATCAAATATTCCTCAGATTTTGCAATACTTAACTGAGATGCTGGACAAAGGCCTATCCTTTTCATCTATAAAAATTCATGCCTCTGCCATTTCGGCTCATTACAATACAGAGCCACCAATCTTTTCTCATCCGTTATTAAGGCAGTACCTCAGAGGGGCCAAAAATTTAAGGCCTCCAAGGAGGTCACCAATACCTGCATGGGACCTCAATTATGTCTTAGAAAAACTCATCCTGCCTCCTTCTGAGCCAGCCGCTACAGCTGATATAAGGTTTTTATCTTGGAAAACAGCTCTGCTCCTAGCAATAACTTCTGCAAGACTAGACTCAGAGCTACAGGCACTCATGGCTGTGGAACCTTTTATCATTTTTTATCCAGACAGGGTTTCTCTGAGGACAAACCCGACTTTTATGCCTAAGGTAGTGTCCAGTGTGGCCCTTAACCAAACTATTCATCTGCCTACCTTTTATCCAAACCCACAGAATAAGCGGGAGATAATTCTGCATTCTTTGGACATACACAGACAGCTACGCTTCTATTTGAACAGAACAAAAGCTTTCAGAAAGACAGAGCAATTACTAGTGGCATATGCTGCAGGATCACAAGGAAAGGCCATCTCAAAGCAGACTATTTCAAAGTGGATACGCCACTGCATTCGTTTCTGCTATTCACAACATGGCAAGCCAGTACCTAAGGGCCTTAGGCCACATTCAACCAGAGCAGCAGCCACTTCAGCAGCCTTCCTCAGGGGAGTACCAACCAAAGATATTTTAGAGGCTGCTACTTGGAGTTCAGCGCACACCTTCACAAAGCACTATCACTTACCACTCTACTCTAAATCCAGGGCAGGCTTTGCCACTGCAGTTCTGCAAGTCCTAATAGCTGCTCCTAATGCTATTTAGCTCCAGCCTCCCAACCTTGGCTTTGGGATTCAACCCAATTGTAATGACTGCAACAGTGAAACACGAAGAACATAGTACAGTTGTGTACACTTACCATAAATGTAGATGTTCGAGTGTATTCACTGTTGCAGTCCAGGTTACCCACCCGCCATCCCCCATTTCCTTGCTGGAACTTATCTGCACTTCTCTATTCTATACAGCCTATGTGGTGTATTTGCTTGTAGATGAAGGTATAATATATTTTGGTGCATGCATGTTTTATTGGCATATTTCTTAGCCTACCCTGTTGAGGGCACCTGACATCTGGGGCAAGAAAAACTGAAGAAAATGGCGTCGGCTGCATCTTTTATACCCCTGGCGCTCTGACGTCAGGGAGGAGGCGACATCAACCGACGCCGGACCTAGACTTTGGAATTCAGGCCGACTGAGGGTAGCCTGCCAGCAGGATAACCAAAGTGTAATGACTGCAACAGTGAAAACAATTGAACATCTACATTTATGGTAAGTGCACACAACTGTACTTTCTTCCTTGTCAGGTCTGTGAGGGGAGCAGCTATGGTACTATAACTAGGCATGAACTTTCTGTAGTACCCTGCTGTCCCTAAGAATGCCCTCACCTGCTTTTAGTAACAGGTGTAGGCCTTGTCTGAATGGCTTCCACTTTGGCAGGTTCTGGCCTTATCTTACCACTCCCCACTCCATGTCCTAGGTAGGAGACCTCTACCATACCCACCTGACATTTGCTCGGATTAGTGGTCAACCTTGCCCTCTGTAGTCTGCCCAGCCCCTCCATGACATGCTGAAGGTGCTCTGGCCAGGAGTTGGCTGTAGATGGCAATTTCATCTAGGTAAGCAAGGGCAAAACCTCCTGCTTCTGCTGAGATATCTACCAGCCTCTGGAAAGTTGCTGCGGCATTCTTCATCCCAAAGGGCATCTTTGTGAACTCATACAAGCCAAAAGGAGTCACAAAGGCTGACTTCTCTCTAGCACTGGGAGTCAAGGGCACCTGCCAGTAACCCTTGGTAAGATTAATGGTTGTAAGATACTTAGCCCACCCAGCTGCACTAGGGTCTCATCTGTCCTAGGCATGGGGTAAGCATCCAACTCTGTATGACTATTTAATTTCCTGTAATCCACACAAAACCTGGTGCTGCCATCCTTCTTTGGCACCAGCACCACTGGGATGGCCCAGGGACTGTTGGAACTTTGAATCACCCCTAGTTCCAACATCTCCTGTACCTCTTCCCTCATAGTCTGTCTGTCTCTCTCAGGCACCCTACAAGGGGCCTGCCTAATAGGCCTTTGGGGTCCTGTATCCACCTGGTGCTGCACCACGTGAGTGCACCCTGGTTTCCCAGTGGACATGTCCCCAAATACCTGCAACACTGCTCGGATTTCTCGAACCTGGGTAGGAGATAGCTTCTGGGACATTGCTACCCCTTCTCCTGAGGTGTCAGTCTGAGCCTCGCTGAGGAGATCAGTCCCCAGATCTCCCTCAGACTCCTCCTGCAATCCACTGCAAATGCTCAGCACAAGGGCCTCCCTATCATGGTAAGGTTTCATCATGTTAACATGGTACAGTTTGTGCCCCTGCCGTCTGCCTAGCACTTCCACCATGTAATTAACATCACTTACCTTTCTTACCACCTTGTAGAGTCCCTCCCAAGCTGCTTTGCAGCTTGTTGTGTCTGACAGGAATGAGAACCATTAACTGCTGCCCCACAGCATACTCTCTAGATCGAGCATTCCTATCATACCACACCTTTATCTGTTGTTGGGCTTCTGCCAGGTTTTCCTGGGCCAAGCCTATGAGTTCCCTGAGCCTTGTCCTGAGGTTTAGGACATATGCCACAACAGACTCCTTGTGAGACTCACACTCACCCTCCCACTCATCTCGAATTAAATCTAGAGGTCCCCTCACCCTATACCCATACAGCAACTGAAAGGGTGAAATACCTGTGGATTCCTGGGGAACCGCTCTGTAAGCAAACAGATGGGGCAAATATACTCCATCTTAAACTGATCTGCAAATGCCCTTAGCATGGACTTGATCGTAGAGTTTAACCTCTCAAAAAGACCATTAGTCTGGGGATGGTAGGGGGTGGTCTACATGTGCTTCACCCCACAGGACTTCCACAGACAAGCCAGCAGGTCTGACATGAAATCGGCACCTCTGCCAGACAGTATTTCTTTTGGAAAACCCACCCTGGTGAAAATCTCTAACAAAGCATTTGCCACCTTCTCTGTCTCTGTGGAGGACAAAGCCACTGCCTCAGGGTATTGTGTAGCATAATCCACTACCACTAGGATACACTTTTTCCCTGTGGAACTTGGGGTCCTCAGAGGACCCACAATATCCATAGCTACCCTCTGAAATGGATCCTCAGTCACAGGCGAAGGCATCAAAGGAGCTCTCGCCTTGTCTCCTGCCTTCCCTACCTTTTGGCACTGCTCACAGGTCCTGCAGTACCCTGTTACATCTCTGGAAATTCCAGGTCAATTGAAGTTTTGCATAATACGCCCCTTTGTACATTTTATGCCCATATGACCTGCAAAGGGAATATCATGGGCTATGGCTAGAAGCGCCAGACGGTAGGCTCTTGGCACTAGCAACTGCTGTACTCTCTCACCTTCTAGCCCTCCCTCAGGGGTCCACACTCTGTATAGTAACCCTTTGTCCCAGTATACAGAGTCCCTCTTCCCTTGAGAATCAGATGCCTTCCTAGTTACCTGCCTCAGGCCTTGCAATGCAGGGCCTGAGAGCTGAGCCTGTCTCAATTCTCTCCTTGTAACCCTTCCCAGCTCCCCTTCCACAGGAAGTCTGGCATCCTCTGACAGCAGTGCCTCACTGTCAGCCTGGGAATTAATACTCACCTCTACCCTTGCATTCGCTCTGTACAAGGGACCATCAGTATCCACAAGCAGCTGTGGCTCACCTTCAGTCTCGCTACTACAGCATAGCTCACTCCCTGAAGTTACCACCTCACCAGTCCTGGCTGCAAGTATGCAGTCTGTCTAGGTCTCCCCCAGGCTACCAAATCCACATGCTTGTCTCCAAGCATGAATGTGTGTAACTGCACAAGCACAGGGTACTGTACTATCAAAAGCAATCCCTATCAGGATATCTGCAGGTGTATCCACAAACACACCTACTTGCTGGCTTCCTTTTCCACCCTCCCAGTCAAGGTGAACCCTAGTCAAAGGTATTTGGAATGGGATCCCTCCTAAAGCCCTGACTGGAGTAGACCGCCCAGGCAAATAGTGCTCTTCTGTAACCATTGCAGGCTTTACAATGGTTGTATCAGAGGCTGTCTCTCTCTTGGCAATGGCCTCTTCGCCATTCACTACAATAGGATATAGCCTCTGATGGTAGTTTGGTATCTTTGTTGTCCCAAGACAACCTACTGTTGGCATTTTGTCTTTCCCACTTACTGGCTCCCTCATTTTTGGTTCCCCACCTTGCCTCCGTGGACACCTGTATGCCACATGGCCCCACTGGTTGCATTCAAAACATTTAACCCTAGTTCCTGGGCATGTACCTGGACTAGTGGCTTCCCCTGCTACTGGCAGATTCTGTTGGGGCAGTCTGTGCTGCCTACCATGGTTTCCTTTAGACCCATGAGCTGTACTGGGGGGTCCACTTCCTGTGCAGGGCTGCCCTTCTGGCCAGGTGTAGGTCTCCCTTCTTCCCCAACTCATCTGAAGTAGCACATTGTCTGTCAGCTAACCAGATCCTCGTGTTCTCAGGCAAAGTGCTAAGGGCTTGTTCCCTCACCAAAAGGTCTGCCAGCCCCTCAAAAATGGTGACCTGACATCCACTCACCCAGCTATGAAAATAAGTGCTCTGTTCAGCAACATATTCACACTCACTTTCATCTACCTTGCATCTGTGCTCACAAAACGTTTTCCTATACATTTCAGGTTTTAGCTTAAAACATTCTAAAATACATTTTTTACAGCAGTATAATCAAAACAGACAGGCATTTTTGATAAAAATGTTACAGCTTTCCCATGGAGTAAGGGGGTCAGGAACCGTACCTAGAGCCTTTGGTCAACACTATACTGTTTGCATACCCTCTTAAACATATGAATGAAACTATCAAAATTATCCCCCTCTTTAAATTGTGGAAGAAATTTACTGACCTGTTGTGCTTCTGGGGTCCAGTTTCTCCCTTCCCCATTACCTCCATGACTCTGGCGAAGAGTCAGCATTTCCCTCTCATGCCTTCTCTGACGCTCCTTTACTTCGGCTTCTATCTCCAAATGCCTGGCCTGCAACTCAAGTCTCTTTAGCTCCAGCTGGATTTTTAAGTCCACTTCAGAAAGGTTGAGCTGTCCGTTCTCCTAGGATATTGTATTTCCACTGCCAGTCTGATTATCCTTCATAGAAAGGTTGAGCTGTCCATTCTCTGAGGATATTGTATTTCCACTGCCAGTTTGCTTGTCGTCCTAGATGCCGTTTTCTGATGCAGCTGTAACCAAGGCTGCAATCAGGTCTGCCTTAGTTAGGTTTCCATTCACCAGTCCCCTATCCTGGCACATCTCCACCAGCTGGCTCCTTGTCAGCTTTCCATACTCCTCTGCTGACATGCTGCCTGCTCACCCTGATTAACAAAGCTAACAAAAGAAGTAAAACAATTGTGATTAGAACTCGTATTCACTGCATGGCTGATTTAGAGTACAAAACACCTTCAAAGATCACTGTACATAAGCTAATGGATTCACTCTACCCACATCACTACAAGCCAATTAGTATTTGCCAACTAATTAATATGTGATGTGGATATCCACTGCCACCACAAATGTGAAGTGGATCTCACCACTGCAAACCACATGTGACGCCCATGCCCTGGCCCAGCAGTCAAGGAGCTTCAAACTTCACCACTAACACCAGAGGAAAGGATAACAATTACACACAGTAAAGTGCAATTTCCCTTAAGTGCACACAGAGATCACTGTCAGTCTGGGGCTGGTTGCTCCCTTGCCCCCAGGTCCCCAGTAAGACTCCCTACTGGCACAGCTATAGGGTCCAGATCTCAGCCTAGCTGGCAAGCTAACCTCCAGTACCCTCTCTGTCCAGCCAGTGCTTCTTGTCCCTGCCCAAGTAGCTGACACACACACTGTGAAATAAGTATTTATACAACTTCACAGACACTCCTGGGAAAGGCTGACAGAGATTCTCCGTCTGTGCCCCTTTACCCAGACTATACGGTAGTAATTACTGCCACCACCAGCTAATAATTATCAGCTACCTAAAGGCCCTTTTATTATCCAATAGTGGTGTAATTTATGCAGTCTTTAAGGCTTTGGAAGGGCTTATTACAGGATCACTTATAAGCATGCAGTGTACTCTAGAGCTTACTTATCTCTGCACAAACCAGCCACAGGTAAAAGATTTTTTAAATATTTAATAATAAATACTAAAAACACAAGACAATACTACTACACCACAGTGCTATTCCAGAGTTCAGAGATCACACAGAAACTTAAAATAATTCCGTAGTACAGTTCTGACATAATAGAAAAAACACTTAGTTTAATCTTTATAGTCCTAGCTATTTCTACAAGAAAACATACTTCTAAAGTAACTTACTTAAAACACAGGCAGTGCTGAGGTTGGATATCAAGACAAAAATGCTTAATAATCTCTGGTTCTCACTGTTTAAATTGAAACTGCAGTTCTGATAAAACATTACATCATTTGTTTACACTTTCTTGGTTCCCAGGCCACACCAAAACTGCATTTACATTCTTGTACACTTAGAGCAATAAAGGACATTCTACATGTAAATTCTGGTCATTAACTTTAGCCTTACAACAATAGGCAGGATGCTTACTCCAGACTCATCGACTCCAAATTCTAACTTCAAAGGACATGCAAAACATAATTTTAATTTCAAAGAACATTTGAAATGCTTGGCTTAGTTTTCCTCACAGCAGATGGCAATGTTGCTACAATCTTGAAGTTCACATTTTACAGTGTTTTCTTTCATTTAAGAAACAAGCCTGTATTTTATATTTGTATTTACAAATGCCAGAATTATGTATCAAATTCTATTTGACTAGGCTGGCAGCCTTCACCCATTTCTGCCAGTCTTCACAGTAAGTGTACACAACTGTACTTTCCTACAAGCCCTGGGATACATGGCATCTTGCATCCTTCTTATCCCTCTCGCCAGGCTGCACATGAGAAAACTTCAGTGGTACTTAAAGAATCTTGGGTGTTAGCGCACTCAGTCCCTAGAGACCACACTCCCTCTGATCCCATGTATAAGGGCCAAATTTCTTTAGTGGGCAGAGACCTTTGCCATGAACAAGGGTCTTCCCTTCATCCTCCAACCTTCCGGACAGACCATCACCACTGACGCCTCAGACATAGTGTGGAGCACTCACCTAGCAGGCAGTTGCACCCAAGGCCTTTGGAATGCCCGGCAATTTCACTTGCACATTAATCAGAAAGAAATGATGGCAGTGTAAAAGGCACCGACTTCCTTCCAACCCCATATCAGGCCAGAGGTCCTCCTTATCAAAACAGACAACACCACAGTGATGAGGTATATCCACAAGCAGGGGGGCACCCAATCTTACTCCCTGTGCAAGCTAGCCATGGGTCTGTGGCTTACAGCCACCTCCATATGGCTACACCTAATTGGCGAATACCTACCAGGTGTCAACAGCACACTGGCAGACCACGTAAGCAGAAACTTACTGGACCCCCACGAATGGCAGCTCCACAGAAAAATTTGTCTGCAGATCACTCAGGAGTGGGGGACTCAAAAAGTGGATCTCTTTGCCTCACACCTCAACCAGCAGCTGCAAAATTTCTATACCAGGGAGTATCACTTCCTTGCGTGGAAGGTGGATGCCTTGACCTTCCCCTGGAACTTCCTTTTTGTGTACGCATACCTTCTTCTGCCTCTTTTTCCCAAGGTTCTGATCAAAATAAGAGAGGAGAGACTAAAGGCCATCCTCACTGCCCCAGATTGGCGCAGACAGCAGTGGTACCTCTTATTACGCAGCCTGACCTTACAGCCCACAATACTACTTCCCCTGATGTCAGACCTCTTGACCCAGGAAAGGGGGGAAGGTACAGCACCCAGACCTACAGACTCTCAATCTTTCAGCATGGCTTATACACTAAAATCTAACAAGGAGTGCGGTCCTGGACATCATCACAGAGGCCAGAAGCCCAGCACAAGAAAATCATATGCAGGAAAATGGAAAAGATTCTACTCGTGGAAACAATCCAAAGGGGGCAGTACCTCCCAGCCATCCATCCCTCTCATCTTGGATTACCTAGCAGTATTGCTCAATAGTGGCCTCTCTTTCTCCTCTATTAGAATTCATGCCTCTGCCATTTCTACCCATTGTGATTTAGACCCACCCCTCTTCTCTCGTCCTTTGATCAAGCAATTCTTCAGAGGGGCTTCTAATATCAGGCCTTCGTGAAGGCCTCCTACACCACCCTGGGACCTAAATTATGTGTTAGAAAAAACTAAACTTACCTCCTTTCGAACCTGCTGCTTCTACTGAATTGAAATACATCTCATGGAAGACTGCCTTCCTACTAGCTATCACCTCAGCCAGAAGGGTCTCGGAACTTCAAGCTCTCATGGCTGTCAAGCCCTTCATCATTTTCCATGCAGACAGAGACTCCATGCGGACTAACCACTCCTTTATGACCAAGGTGGTATCTGATGTGACCCTTAACCAGGCCATACACCTCTCCACCTTCTTTCCCAACCCTCAAAACAAAGGGGAAAGAATTTTACACTCACTAGACATGCACATACAACTGAGATACGATGTGGACCACACTAAGCCATTCAGAAAAACAGATCAACTACTTGTAAGCTTTGCCTCAGGGGCAGAGGGGAAGCCCATCTCCAAAAAAAATTTCCAAATGGATTTCACACTGTGTCCATTTTTGTTACAGACTACTTGGAAAACCCATCCATAAGTCTATCTGTACCCACTCCACTAGAGCAACCTCCACTTCCACTGCCTTCCTAAGAGGAGTACCCACCAGGGACATCTTGAAAGTGGCCACATGGACCTCTGTCCATACCTTTACAAAACATTACCACCTACCTCTCTTTTCCTAGTCTAGGGCAGGGTTTGCCACTGCAATTCTGCAGGGCTTCCTAACCCATACCGAGGGCTCAACCTGTCCTTCCACCCCTTTCCTCAGCTTTGGGAATCCTCCCACAGGTGATGACTGCAACAGTGAAACACGAAGAACATAGTACAATTGTGCACACTTACCATTAATGTAGATGCTCTAGTGTATTCACTGTTGCATTCTTGGTTTCCCTCCCTCCATCCCCATTTAACATTTTCTCCTAGGGGGACATAAGCTTCCCAAGGTGGCTTTTTGACACCAGGACTACTACTCTCTTTTCCATTGTGCTTCAGACGAGTTGGGTAAAGAAAAACTGATGTAATGACATCTGCTGCCTTGCTTTATAGCATTAATGGCCTGACGTCAGACTACAGGTGACTGCAGCTGGCGCACAAAAACATTGACTCTAGTATTTGTGCCGACCGAGTGGAGGTGATGAGTGCAACAGTGAATACACTCGAACATCTACATTTATGGTAAGTGTACACAACTGTACTTTTTCCATTCTCTAATTTCAAAGGTATGAAGTCTAGGTGATTTGTGGAAGATGAACAGTAGCATTTATTACTTAAGGTAAGCAGAACAGGAAATTATTTAATCTTTGTGTGTTGCCACTTGTCTGTGATTGCTACTGTTGTGTGTCCATTTTGAAATCCTTCATTTATGATTAGCAGGTTTTTTTTGTTTTTATTCTTTTGCTCATTTTATTGTAGTTTGTGTTGCATTAAATTTGCATTTTTTCTTGCAGTTGTAAAAGGTATTGGTTAGGGACAGTAGTTCTTGAGTGGCATCCCTTTGATGTACGTTGTCTTTTTAAGCTCTTCTCAGTCTTCTTTCATCTGCTAATACTAATGAGCACTATAGTTCAAACTGGAAAGGCTGTCTGTTTAGATGGTTAAAGCTTTAGTTACCCTCTCTTCATATTTTCCCACCACTTAGTGCACACTGTAGTACTTAAAGAATTTAACCTCCTTTTCCATCTTAACTTTAAAATCTGCTGTATATGAGGCAAGGCTACTGTTTACTGGTAGCCTGTAAACCACTTCTCAGGAATCTGCTTTGGATTAGTGCTTCTTTTCTCTCCTGTTGACAGAAGGAGCAGGTAGACATTTTCCAGTCTCCCTAGACAGCAGAGATCATTGGAAAGCCTGAAAACCGCTTTGTAGGAGCTAGCCCTGTTTTGATCCTGGTGAAAGAAGGTGCACAGGGACTCTGATTGTGATTGGGCAGTGTGTATGGGATTTCCTTATTGGTCTTGCTGATGTTTCGTTGGAAACTTGTTCAGTTTTAAATCTGTACCATTGTGCCGCTTAGTTTTTATGTTTGTGCTGCCCAGGACATCTGTCAGGAGAATATTACTACAACAACACAGAAAAAACAAAGAGAATGAACTGACCACGACTGAATAATGTAGAAAAGAACTTGTAATGCATAAAAGTAAGCGCTTTCACATTCCCAAAACTGATCACTTCATCAGACTAGTTTGCAACAAGCAGCATCTTCAAATTTACAGTAAAACAACCATTAACTATAAAACATTTCATTCAACTCTAATTGAAAGCACCACCTCCAATCAAAAATGTAAATGATGCATATTTGTAACTTACATTCCTAGCAATGCTTTCTGTTTTTTTTTAAAGTAAAACAGAAAGCATTGCTAGGAATGTAAGTTACAAATATGCATCATTTACATTTTTGATTGGAGGTGGTGCTTTCAATTAGAGTTGAATGAAATGTTTTATAGTTATTGGTTGTTTTACTGTTTAAATTTGAAGATGCTGCTTGTTGCAAACTAGTCTGATGAAGCGATCAGTTGTTGGATTGTGAAAGCGCTTACTTTTATGCATTAGAAGTTCTTTTCTACATTATTCAGTCGTGGTCAGTTCGTTCTCTTTGTTTTTTCTGTGTTGCTGAAGCTTTGAGGTGAAGACCGAGCGTTTACCCAGATATAGGAATATATTTCTCTACTTGAAGATTACTACAAGCCTACAGATCTCCAAAATGTCTGGGATGAGACTAAGGAACACCAGAGAACTTGCCACCTGCTTAGCAGGAGCCAGCTTTGAATTAGTGCTGTTGATTTGTTTCTGGTGAGAAAAGAAGGAAAGAGACCTCAATTCCTAGTTGATTATAGCTGCAGTAAGGCCAGAACTGGTACTAACAAGGTAGTAGTTGATAGATAAATTACCGCTATCCCTCATTCTTGGCAAGCGTAATTCTGCGTTTTCACTAAATACTGCTTGATCAGCCACAATCTAACCTAGCTTCTGAGTTTCACCCAAAATCTTCAAGATCTTCTGTAGTAGTTCCTTTGCAACCCCATAGTACTTTTACCAGCCCTGGTCTTCAACTGTCTTGTAACCAAAAATAAAAAAGGAGCCTTATAGAATACTTACTAAACGATACTTGGCTACAGTACACAAGGCAACATTTATCCATTCTCCACTCGTACACACTGCAAACCCACACATGCCACTCAAGTCTCCAGGAAAACAGACCTAAGCCTGTAAGGCCCAGTAAGCTTGTTACCACTCAGGGAAATGTTTTAGATGTTCTTCGTGTTTCACTGTTGCAGTCATCACATTTGGGTTATCTGCTTGCAGTAGCCCTCAGTCGGCCTGATTATCAAAGGTCTTGGGTCCTGCGTCGGTTGTTGTCTCATCTTCCGTGACGTCTGGTAGTCAGGGGTATAAAGCATGCAGCTGACGCCATTACATCAGTCTTTCTTGCCGTACGGTGCCCGAAGCAGAAGCAGTTCGCAAGTGACGGTTGGCCGACTACTGAAATTTTCGTTTTCGAGATTCAGAACCAAAGTCTTCAACTAAAGCTAAGTACCCCATTGGGGAAACTTTTTCTTGCTCTAAACCAATGTCAGTCTTCTTCTTCTTTCGGCTTTTCCCAGTTAGGGGTCACCACAGTGGATCATCTGTCTGCTCATGATTGGCAGTGGAGTTTTACGGTGTCGAGTTGCCAGCCCCGGCGCCCAACCTTCCACAGAAGGCACACACACACACACACACACACACACACACACACACACACACCTAGGGCCAATTTGGAGTGTCCAATCCACCTACTGCATGTCTTTGGGATGTGGGAGGAAACCGGAGCACCCGGAGGAAACCCACACGACCACAGGGAGGACATGCAGACTCCACACAGAAGGCACTCCAGCCGAGAATCGAACCGGAGAACCTCTTGCTGTGAGGCGGCAATGCTAACTGCTGCACCACCGTGGCCGCCCCCTCTAAACCAATGTCAGTAAAAGTCAATAATTGTATTTCTTGTGGAAAGCAAATACCTCATAAAGATGTTCATTCGTACTGTATTCCCTGCCTAGGCCCTGACCACGATGTACCTCGCTGTCGGTTTTGTGCCTTATTTAAACCACAAAAACTATTCATTGTCGGTACATTTTCGCTTCTGCATATTTTGGTACTCTGTTTGATTATCCAGATATGTCTTTGGTAAGCCACCCGACTACCGACATTCCAAAAAAACGCAAAGATAAAGACAGAGATAGGCCACCCAGGTCCAAAGCTGCCGAGGACGCTTCTCCTAATCTAGTCACCAGTTCGCCGGTACTCAGTGAGGTGCTTTCGCAGCCCCTGATAGTTGCTACTTCAGATTCGCAGGCCTCTACTGAGACCCATTCGGAGTCCGGTATGCCGCGAGATGCTTCAACTGTGGAACCTGCGGATGTCTCTACCTTGGATGGGTCCGGAGCCGCTGTGCAGGCACCAGCTTCTGAGGGTGTATTCAGGCCTACTGACTTGCATATTAAACTGACGCCATCTTCTTCTTCTAGGCCTAAAACTCGAACCATGCCTAGGAAACTGATGCCCAGACCGCATGGTCAGGCCTCTATGCTTAAAAAACAAATAATAAGTATGCCTGAAGACCTTATTACTTTAATCGGGGGAAGCCAACCTTCCCCCTCTATGAGACCAAGGACTGAGTTTGTTTATGATACTTCTGACCAGGATTCTGAAATTTCTGTCTCCTGTGATGACCAGGATTTACCCTTATCTACCTATGAGGATTCTGATGCAGAGGACTCTATTCCCTCTGCTTCCCCCCCCAGAGGATTTCTCTTTTGGTGAAACCCTGCATACTCTTAGGGAGCATTTTCACTGGGAAAACCAGGATTACTCTGATTCTAAAAAGAGGCTTAGAGATTTCTTTCTCCTGCCCCAACACAGGCCTTTAGCTATCCCTTGTCTTTTGGACATTGTTGACGATGCCTTTTCGGAATCTAGCTTGGCCCCTGACTCCCTACCTCCTGCTCCCAGAAAACCTGATAGATATTACAGGGTTCTTGATTCTCACAAGTTCCTTTTTAAAAATCCTTCTGCGGATCCTGAGACTATTTCACAGGGACCCAAGGGCATTAAGGCTACTACTGCCAAAAATCCTACCCCCTTTGATAGAGATTCCAGGGCACTGGATAGATGGGGTAAGAAGATATACACCTCTGTAGCCTTGGCCATCAGGGCCTTAAATTGCCAGTTTCATATGTTTAAAGTATCAGCAGCATATTATTGGATTGCTTAAACAGAAAATGTTGATTCCTGATTGTGCTGAAAATAAGGATTTACAGGATTTAATGCAGTCTGCTGAACAGGTTGGAAAACATACTTTGCAATGTGGTTTTGATTCACCAGAGGCATCTTTCAGGGCTGCTGTCACTGGGATTGTACTTAGAAGTCATGCTTGGCTTAAGGAACAATATTTGCCAGATCATGTTAAAACTAAATTGCTGGATGCTCCCTTAAGTCAGGACCGCCTGTTTGGCGACAAAGCAGAAGAAGTTCTTAAAAAGATGGAGGAAAAAGCTAAATCTATGTGAAATGTTAAAGATTTCTTACAAGTGCAGCCTCCTAGATTTAGTAGGCATTAGCCCTCAAAAAATTGGTCCTTTCCTGCCCCTTCCAGGCCTTCTCAGGTCAAACCCAGAACCAGCAGAACACCCAGGCTTCAGTCCCAGGGTACGCACAGGACTAAGCAGTGCGGGGCTCCCACTTCCAAATCAGGGAGTAGTAACACTCCCCCTATGGTAAGCTGTCTCAATGACTTAACTTTAAAACTTCCAAGCACTTCTCAACTGACTGCTCCTTTAGGGGGAAAGATTGCTCTGCAAGCAAAAAACTGGAAACTGCTTACCCAGGACAAATGGGTTTTAAACATAGATTCCCAAGAATACAGATTTCACTTCCACATGTTACCAACCCCAAACGGTTGGCCAGATCTACCCCCAAATCAGTGGGCAGAGGCTTAAAAGCAAGTACTCTCTATCTTAGGATTAAAGGCTATTCAGACTGTACCAGTAGAGGAAAAGGGACACGGTTTTTACTCAAGACTTTTCCTGGTACCCAGAAAAGACAACTCATGGCGTCCTATCCTGGACCTGTCTATCCTAAACACCTTTTTGGTGATTCCAAAATTAAAGGTGCTAACTCTTCACCAGTTGCTTCCTATGATAGTTAAAGATGCCTTGTTGGCAACACTGGATTTAAAGGAACCCTACCCGCACAATCCCAATCAGAGAATCTTGCAGAAAATATCTATGCTTCAAAGCAGGCTGCATGCACCATCAGTTCTCTGCACTGCCCTTTGGCTTATCTACTGCACCCAGGGTATTCACAAAGTGCCTAGCTCCAGTCTTTACATTTTGCATGCAAATAAATATTCAGATATACCCATACCTGGACGATTGTCTAATTCAGGCAGAAAGCCAGGACATACTTCTGAATCATCTGGTATTTGTACAAAAGTTGTTAACTTGTCTGGGGTACACCATAAATGAAAATAAATCACATCTGGTACCCTGTCAGCAAATTATATTCCTGGGAGCAAGCTTGTACACAACTTCCGATATGGCTTTCCTCACGCAGAGAAGCAAATTCATTTGACAGCTTATGTCAAACTAGTGGCCACAAAAATCCTGCTGTCTGCAGATGTTTCACAAGGGCCTTTCCTTTTCCAAGCCTTGGAGTTCATGGCCTCGTGCATTTTACTAATTCCATATGCAAGACTGCATATGAGGAAACTATAATGGTATCTAAAAAGCCTATGATATCAACATTCTCAGGCTCTAGAAGCAATAATTCCTATCATACCTTGCTTACGGTTAGAATTCCTTTGGTGGGCAGAGGCCTGCCACCAACACAAGGGACTACCATTCACTCTACTCCCTGCTGCCCAAACCCTAACAACAGAAGCATCAGACTATACATGGGGGGCTCACCTGGCAGGGAAGTGCATTCAGGGCAAATAGAACCTAAGTCAAATGCACCTGCATATCAGTCAAAAAGAAATGTTAGCTGTACAGAATGCTCTGACAGCTTTCAAGGACCACATTCTTCCAGGACAATTAATGGTAAAGATGGACAAGCAGCACTGTTATGTGGTACATAAACAAGCAGGGGGGGGTACCCATTCTTACCCACTCTGCAGACTAGCCATGGCTCTGTGGAACACAGTCTTGAGCTACCAAGTGCATCTACAGGCTCAATTCCTGCCAGGAAAACTAAATACACTATCAGACGAACTAAGAAGAAATCTCATGGACCCACGAGTGGAAACTGGAACAAAAGATTTTCTACATGTTGATAAACAAATAGGGGATCCCAGATATAGACCTGTTTGCCTCCCCCCAGAACTACCAATTAGACAAATTCTGTGCATGGACTCCCCACAAACAAGCTTGGAAAGTGGCTGCTCTGTCCTACAACTAGAAAAATCTTATCAGTTTATGCCTTTCCTCCTTTGCCTCTCCTCTCCAAAGTACTACTAAAGATCAAACAGGACAAACCAAGGATGATACTGATTGCACCAGACTGGCCGCGCCAACAGTGGTACCACCTCTTGCGCAGTGTCACATCTGGTCCCATGGCACATACCTCAGACTCCTACCCTGCTGCCTCAGCAGGAGAGCCAGATTCTACACCCCCAGCTTCAAACCCTGAACCTGGCAGCCTGGCTAATTACATAATCTCTCCATTACCATTCCTCAGTAAACAAGTGTTGGATGTCATTTTGGAGGCACGGAGGCCTAGTACTAGAAAATCTTATGCTGAAAAATGGAAAAGATTCTGTGCCTGAAACCAAACTCAAGTAATGGCCAGAGCAGCACCCAATTTACCTCAGATTCTTCAATACTGAACTGAGATGTTTCACAAGGGCCTTTCCTTTTCCTCCATCAGAATTCACGCCTCTACCATTTCAGCTCATTGCAACACAGACCCACCCTTCTTTTCTTGCCCACTGCTCAAGCAGTTCCTCAGATGGGCTAAAAATTTAAGACCAACCAGGAGAGCCCCAACTCCAGCCTGGGACCTTAATTTTGTATTGGAAAAAGTCACTCTTCCTCCTTTTGAGCCAGCTGCAACTGCAAAGTTAAAATTCCTTTCTTGGAAAACGGCTTTCCTTTTAGCAGTCACTTCAGCAAGAAGGGTATCTGAATTACAGGCCCTTATGGCAGTGGAGCCTTTCATCATCTTTCATTCGGACAGGGTGTCCCACAGGACCAATCCCTCTTTCATGCCCAAGGGGGTATCCAGTGTGGCTCTTAATCAGTCCATTCATTTGCCAACCTTCTTTTCTAATCCACAGAACAAAGGGGAATGGATACTGCACTCCTTAGATATGCACAGACAACTTAGATTGTACTTGGACAGGACTAAACCTCAAAGGAAATCTGAACAACTGCTGGTGGCATTTGCTGCAGGGACAGAGGGGAAGGTTATTTCAAAGAAAACCATTTCTAAATGGATAGGCCATTGCATTCATTTCTGCTATAAGCACCATGGAAAACCTATCCCGCAGAGGATTAGACCCCATTTAACCAAGGCTCCATCTACCTCTACACCCTTTCTCAGAGGTGTCCCTACCCGAGACATCCTGGAAGCTGTTACCTGGAGTTCTGTACATACTTTCACCAAACATTACCATTTGCCAATTTTCTCTCCATCCAGAGCTGGCTTTGCCACTGCAGTCTTGCAGGGCCTTATAGCTGGTCCTAATGCTATCTAAATTCCTCCTCCCATCCTTAGCTTTGGGAATCTACCCAAATGTGATGACTGCAACAGTTAAACACGAAGAACATAGTACAGTTGTGTACACTTACCATAAATGTAGATGTTCAAGTGTATTCACTGTTGCAGTCCTGGTTACCCTCCCTCCAGCCCCCTGACTTCTTTTGGCTGTACCTCTGTTCTCCTTTACTATACTTAAAAGCTTTTTGGTGTATTTGCTTTTTTGTTGGAGGTATAACCTTGTGTATGTATGTATGTATATATATATATATATATATATATATATATATATATAGATATATAGATATATAGATATAGATATATATATATATATATATATATATAGATATAGATATAGATATATATATATATATATATATATATATATATATATAATTTCATTGCTTTCCATTAAGGGGGGCACCTGACATCTGGGGCAAGAAAAACTGATGTAATGGCGTCAGCTGCATGCTTTATACCCCTGGACTACCTGACGTCACGGAAGATGAGACAGCAACCGACGCAGGACCCAAGACTTTGATAATCAGGCTAACTGAGGGCTAATGCAAGCAGATAACCCAAATGTGATGACTGCAACAGTGAATACACTCGAACATGTACATTTATGGTAAGTGTACACAACTGTACTTTTTAGATGATTGTATAGTTAGATATACAAGTCCCACACTAGCTAGACAAGACAAGAACACGGTGAATGTCAACTGCCTGCGTAGTGCTAGGATCTGCAATTCCACATGGGCCCTGAGGTCCCTTAAACCAAGCAAGTGTGATTACAGCCTAATTGTTGCCCATATAGGAATAAATGACCTGAGATACACCACCCGTCATGCATAGTAATTTTCATCATGTCCCCTCTACATGTCTTAGAGGCAGGAAAGACTTTAGTCTTGTAGTAGACAGTCTTCTCCAAGAATTATCCCTAGATACCAAAACAAAGTAATTGGCTTTAACAATTGACCTAAGTAGTTGATGTCATTCTAAGGGGTCCAGTATATGTTAGCCTGGGAAAATATGGTTGATAAGACTTCCTGTGTTGCCGGGGGATGGCTTATACCTTGCATACTGGCTAATGCCTTTGCTGCCCCCCTTTAGTGCCTTTTTAGGTAGAGTCTTTCTACTAGACATTCCTACGTAGCAAACTCGAGCTTGAATAAAGACAGTCATGATGACACTTTTCTGTGCTAAGCTAGACAGGTGCCAGAATTTGAGGCCATCTAGCAAGTCAAACGTTCATATCTTTGTAGTTACAGAAACATGGTTTGAACACTGTGGCAGTACTCTCTGTATACTAGGATTTAACACCTGTCACAACTTCAGGTCCTTGGGTAACTGTGTCAGAAGCACCATCACTTCCTGTCAAGTTACCCACAACCATACCTTGGTGCTCGTGGAAAAACTAAATCACCCTTAACAAATCCAGCTGTTATTTCCTTGCCAGCTACAGATCCCTATCACTCTGCCCCAAACATCATGGACATTACCTTAATACCATTGAGGGGTTAAATGTCAGACCAAATCACTTCCCTCTAGATGGCCTTGGTTAGCCAAGCATTGATTGGCACATTTAAACCTTTGAAAATGGGTACTCTCAGCATTTCCTAGACTTAGTTAATACTAATGTGTTAAATTATAAAGCTCCCCACTAGAAGCTGTGATATCCATGAACTGGTCCTTATCGGCACCTCATCTTTTTGTACCCCACCCAACATTCTTATCTACAGCTAGAGCTGACCACAAATCTATCAGTCCTAGTGGTACCAATCTTTAGAGAGTTCTCTTGACCAAGTCATCTTCAACTTGTAGAAGACTATTACTGTTATCTGTAAAAGTCAAGCTAAGTTCAAATTATTCTGCCTTTAAGGCTGGTCTAGACAATTAGGTTGGTACACTAGTATTTACACCAGGTTTTTCATGTACCTTATAGGTGTATACTAGGTTAAGGACCACAGGGGGATTTATAAGTGCAGGCATGCATCCCAAATGTATCTGACAAATTTAGGAACCTTACGGTTATTCTCAGGGCTATATGGAGACTAGGACTTGGGTAGTTTCTTTGACTGCATTTACAGGCTGCCTCTGTCCATTAAGGAAATGGGTATTAGACCAGGGGTGAATTTCTGATTCCCCATCCACTTGTCCAAGTTGTATTTGAATTGGGTTAGGAAAGAACTCAGTGTTTCACATGGATAGAAAGTCTGTTTCAGGGAAGGGGTAATCTCTGAGAAACATACTTGTCTGTCCAGCATGACCCGTTTATGTGGCAAGCAACATTTTAGTCCCTAGATCGAGTAATTCTGATGCTGTTTGTTTTGTGGGTATGCATGAAGTCCATCACAATGGGATCCAAAGATACCCTTGTAAGCCAGATACAGATTGCCCATCAACAGTCTAGAGGAAACAGAGTACAGGGGTAAGACTTTGAGTTTATTCATGTAGGACATGCTTGGTCTGTGTATCCTTTTTATGAGAAACCCCTGCGGATGTTCCAGTTGTTGAATGTGCCTGTTCAGGTACATAGGGGGTGTTGTACTCCATAATTGGTCTGATGTTGGCCAAATACAGTGGAACGATGACTTCCTTGGACCTAGTTGCCATACCCTTTCTTTTAAGTTGCACATCGTAGAATGATTTTCTTACTACTGTAGCCACAAAATTAGTCAAAAAACAATTTACTGTCTGTGTCCACAAATTTACTACTACTAGATCTACTCTTAGAAGTCTATTATCAATGAGGTAGTTTCCAGGGTTAGCCGACTTCCCAAGGAATACTGTTATGCATTTCTTAGCACAGAGTTTTAGATCATAACTCTGGCACCAATTATTTTTCTGAGTTTGCCCTTCTTGGAAGATATTAATTTATTTATTTATTTGTTTGACATTCGTTAACCGGGTTAGTCTGTCTGGGTATGTACCCTTTTTCAGCTGAGGCCCAGGGGGAAAAGCCCCAAAGATGACATTATACAGAATTATACAAATTTAAACAAAAATACAAATTAGCTTCAGAACAACAAGCAATTAGTGTCTTAGGGAGGATTCTTTGATTGCACCTAGTTTGCAGTTATTTGCAAACCTGGTCAGCCAGAGGCTTTTGACGTTGGTCTTGACTTCAGAGAAGAAGGTACCAAAAAAGGAATTGACCCAGCAGAAAGACCTGAGGGACTCCACTAGTGACTGGCTTCTTTATGGAGGTGGATTCCCAATTTCTTGGTTCCTGCCTGATAACCACCCAGATGTACAGTGGGTGACATAGGGGTTTATACCCAATTCCATGAGTTTGTCTTAGCTGGGGTATTGTATCAAATGGCTTGGCTAGATCAATGTAGGCAGTATGTACCATTTTGCCCTCCACCATTTCTTTGGTGATCACCTTGAAGAAGTCCATCAGGTTAAGTATGCACAATCTGCTCTTGATGAAACTAAACTGAGTTGGATCCAGTGTGCGAAGATTTCCTTTATCATTGTTTATCATTTCCATGATAATTATTTCCATGGCTTTGCATGTGAGCTTAGTCTGACTTATGGGTCTGTAGTTAACTGGGTCCACATATGGCCTACCCTTGTGTCGAGGGATGACCTTTGCAGCTCTCACGGCATGAAGCTTGTCTGGAGGCTACAGTTAAACAGTAACTCCAGTGGTCCATCTTGGTAGGTCATGTTACATGCTACATCAATGCAGAATTCTTGGCCTTGGAGAATACGATGAGGGCTTGCTCACTAGTTATAGTTGAGGGGATTATATTCAGTAGAATGTTCTGAGGAATGGCTGTGGGAGAGATGGGTAAAATCAAAGCTGGATTTGTTGTCCAGTAGATACGCTATATCCTCTAGCTCACTGTAGGTAGATCCTGTCACAAATAATTGTGCATATTGTTTTTTGCTGCCTTTGAGGTTGCAGACATGGCTAAAGAAAACCTTATGATTGTCCTCTGCCTGGAAGGCTATTTTTTACCTCAGATTTGGCTTTGGTAGACTTGATTTGCCCTCTGAGTTGATAGTTTAGATTGGTGAGACATTTTCTTTATCCTACTGGGTGTTGAAGTTCCTAATTTTCCCATGACTTACTTCCTTTTATCATACAACATGTTAATGTTAGGATTCCACCAGGGTGGTAAGTTTGTTCTGTGCTTATTCCTGTTAGGCGCATCTGTCTCTATGCGCCTTTTAACATGATTGTACAGATTTACTGTGAACAATTCCACATAGGCAGCAGTGTTCTCAGAATTTGGGATGGGGTCTTGAAATTTTACCAGGTTATCACTTCGTAGTAGGAAGTTTGCCTTAGAATTGTTTCTAAATGCCCCAGAGTTGGCAGGTGTCCTGGGTTTTATTTTTATTTCAAAGGAGACTGCTTTATGCTCTGACCTTACCAGTGAGGACATTACACTGGGGTATGCAGTGTTCTCCCATGTTAGTGAGGACCAGGTACAATGTGTTTGCTCCCGTAGTGGATGTTTGGATCATCTGGTGGAGAGTGTATTAACTAGGTCTGGGAATCTCTGGCCTGCAAGTTTGGGTTGGTGTATGATTCCCAATTTGTAGTGGAGTAGTTACTCACCCATAAATATACTATTGGTTTGAATGGTGTGTGTTTCCTGTAAGTTTAAGTATGTGTTATGGATTTCCTGGGTCATAGAGGGGGTAATTTGGATGTGGAGAAGCTCAAGCATGTCATCCTGTTTAATCAGCCTTGAAGTATGCATATCTTTGCTGTAATTCGAGTCACTACCACCTTTAATCTCTGCCTGTGCAGTATCTGGTCTAAATGTGTACAAGGCATTGTAGCCCTGTACTGCCAGTGTGCTCTCCATGGCTTTAAACCATGTCATGGTAACTGCACAAAAGTCTTCATCCTCCAAGGAGAGGAGTGCTTGGAGGAAGTGGACTTTCTTGTTTAGACTCCTGCTATTAAGCAGTAACATCTTTAGATTTTCTAGAGTTTGGTTTTGCTGATTCAGAAGGTTTATTATTTTGCATTGCCTCCCTGCTCAGTTTGTGAGGTGAGCATCGTTAAGTTCTTAAAAGGGGTGGCATGAACTTTTAAATGTGTGTAAAGTTGTATATGGCCAGGCATCTTTTAATTTCTATGATTGCTTGCTTTGAATTATTCTTGTGTTCTGGAGTTGTTCTCTGCCATTTGCATTGACTTCTGTCATGCGTAACTTCTGCTTTGGGTCAGATGTATCGTGGGCTAGACTTTATTCCCTTCTCTATAATGGGTGAGCCAGAGTCGACAGCTCTCTTGCAACATCTCCAGCTGTCTCCTCTATGCCTGGATCGTTAATCGAGCTGAGACCATATAGGCTGCAGTTAGCAATTTATCCCACTGCACCGTGGAGCTGGCTAAACTGTGGCTGTAACTTCTGAGAATTTGATGCACATGCCATATACAGAGAAGGCAAGAATACCCCCTTAATAGGAGTAGCTGTTATATTGTCACATATGTTCCACATGCAGTGAAAATCTCTTTTTATGAATTTAATTAAGAAGCAGTATAGTTTAGCGATTGTAACAGTGTTTAAGCTAGTCATCTGGTTTGAAATCCTATCAGACCCACTTCCCTGTTGTTTGACTGTGGGCAATTTCTTAACTTTCTTTGCTCCTGAGCTGCCCTCTGAAAAATAGGTCATTTGCGTTTCAGTGGTACAGTCTTGGTTTTTCATTCCTCCAAATAAAAATGTGTAAAGTTTATTAGGATGATGTGCCAGTTTGTATTATGAAATTATAATACTGAGTATTTTTTCTAATTTCAGTTTAGGGACAGCAGTTTCTGTGATGGCCAAGATTCCACTTTTGGAGTGCTTGACTAGACATTCTTATAAGGAAAATCTAGAAAGAACTTGCTCACCTGTGGGGAATGGAGGAACAGAAGAAGAAACAGAATATGACAAATCCACTGAATCTGTGCTTTCTTCCTCAGACCACAAGGTCACTAGAAGACCTTTGAAATCTTTATCAGCTGATTTTGTTGATCAAGGCGATGCTTGTTTGGATTGTGGCAAAGAAGAACATAAGGAGTGCAGTCAGAACAGTACTCGACTGGAAAACAAAGATCAAAGAAATCTTGCAGACTCTCCTTCTTTTAACGTTTCCTTACTAGACTGGATAAATGTACAAGATCGACCTAATGATGTGGAATCATTGGTTAGAAAGTGCTTTGACTCTATGAGTAGGGTATGTATGCAAGTGATGTGGAATACATTAGATAAATGTGAAAATACAGTCCTAAAAGTTCAGTCCATCTCTTTTTATGTCCTTTCTTTTGGAATAATTTCATTGCATATCCTGCATAGTTGACTTTGTCACTAATTTACACAATAAAACTATTGTGAATATTACTGATTTTCTATTTTGCACAAAGTACTGCAGAAGAGCAGTGTAGTACAGTGTTTGTTTAAATAAAGGGAAATTGAAAACTGATAGGCAGGGAATTGTGTTGGTTCTGAGCAAATCAATGCTTGAGTAATAGACTAAACCTTTTTGATTATTATGCTGTGGTTTTGGTAATAAACTGGACAGGTAGTGTGAGGTTTCTTTTTTTTTTTTTTTGCTTCTGGAATGCACTGTAATGGTAAGGTGTTCACTGTGTTTCACTGTTGCATTAACAACTGCTTGGGATTTCCTGCAGTGGAAGCCCTTGGCTGATTCAAGTACCAGAGGCTTTTCCCCTCTTTCATGCCCAGCACACCCCCTACCTTCCGATGTCAGGGTATAAGAGTTGTTGGCTGGCACCATTTTCTCTGTTATCCCTTGCCATCATTAGGTGAAGTATGTGTGTTAGTTACCAGTAATTTACATAATTACCCTGACTGTCTGAAGTATTTGCATTTTGTTTCAAACAGGATATGTTACTTCCAAAACATTCCATTGTTTTTTGCTTTCTTACTTCTCTTATTTTTTTTCCAGCATTCTGACCCTTTGTTGCCAAATTCTTTCTTACCAGTGAAGAATTGAAGGAAAATGTTTTAAGTGTGAGTGCATAATAATTATGTAGTCTAAGAAATGGAACAGTTTCTGACTGTCAGCTTACAGAAAAATGGTTTGCACTTAACATTGATTGACAATGTTATATTGGAAGGTAGAGAGCAGAAAGGTTGCTTAATGCGGTAGTTTGACTTTTGGAAAACGAGAAAGTGATAGGTTGTAGGTTTTGCTAAGTTGAGAAAACAACAAATGCATAGTTTAGATTAATGTTATATTTGAAGTGCAGTTTAGTGTAACAATGGGAAGTACATATGTTGGTATTGGTAGGAGTAAGTGTTTGATTAATGCAGTTCCAGATTTCAGGTTTTAGAAGATAAATTGGTCATTAGCAGAGGTTTAATTGTAGTAGAACTTTATTAGTGATGGCTTCTGTATATGCTGTAAAGAATAATGCAGGTTCCAGTTATCATTCAGGGCACCTGTAGTAGAACTTTATTAGTGATGGCTTCTGTATATGCTGTAAAGAATAATGCAGGTTGCAGTTATCGTTCAGGGCACCTGTGATTGGTGGCTTGCAAAATGGCCTAATGTTATGGATTTGTTAGGTTCATTTGAATGGGGTGCTGTGGTTTCTAGTTAGCTGGAAATAATATAGCCATTTTTCTGTTGATTCAGATGGTTTTGTGATACCTAGATGTCCTTCCTTATCACTGTTGCAGTATCTTTACTGTTGGGATATCCTGCCAAGAATAGCTAGATGTCCAGCCAGCATATAAAAACCTTTACACCTTCTAGGCATTGAAACATCAGACACATGTCCTGAGTGCAAGGTCTAACGTATGTATGTGATGTATGGATGCCTAATCCTCAGAACCTCTTTGCAGCTAGTCCAAATGTTATCTCTGAATTTGGTCTGCACACCTTTCACCAAGTTTATTTTCGGAGCCTTCTAAAGATAAATGACCCATTAGGGATTCTTTCTATCCTTTTTTCCTCCTTGTAGTTTGTTTTCATGTCATCCAGGAAGGGAAAATGTGTGGGAGGAAGATTTCCCATGTAGACAAACACAAGATGTACCTTTTTTGTTTGGGTGCTACACACAACCATGTACAGTGTGAGATTTGTCAGGCATTTGCCCCTAAGACACTCTGCATTCATCTGCCATCAAAAACCAGTGTCTGGAGCTTTTGGGTGAGTCTGCTCACTCTGACCTTCAACTGCCACTTTAATAAGCAAAAAAGGCACGTTCTTTTATTCTTATGTTGCAGTATTCTTAACATGGGGGATTCATTGCCAAAGGCAGTCTCAACATTCAGCCAGTATACAAAAGACTTAATCCACTGCAAGGTACGTGAGACATTGCACGTAGGCCAGCAGCTGGCATAGGCCATAAAAGTGATATCTGCATGTACCATTCTCAGAATTTCTCTGCTGCCAGTCCAAACGCCAGCTACGATTGTCTGACTGCTAGCCTGAGGTGTTTGCTGGATACAAGAGTTTCAGATAAGTGCCCTGTTGGGGTTTTCTTTTATTTTTTTTCTACTGCTTTTTTGCTGTAAGGTTACATGTCATGCAAAAAGGGCAAATGCCAGCGTGGAAGACAAATTCCACATAAAGACAGTCATAACCAGTGTTTCTTCTGCTTAGGGCCCAGTCATGGCCATAAGTCTTGCTATATCTGTAAAGCTTAATTTCCTAAGACCCTATGTAGCTGCCTTTCCTGTCTTAATATTTACCTTGAAATCAGAGACTGAAAAGGTTAGCATGCGACATTATGGAGGGTACGTCAGGGTCTTATGCTGAGCCTGCTTTGAAGAAGGCTAAGAAAGTTAGGCCTGAAGTTTCAGTTGTGCCTGCCCTTCCAGATGTATCTCTTAAGGCCGATGAAGTCCCAGAGCCCCATCTGGATTTTGGCTCGGATTCTAAGTCGTGTACCACTTCAGAGGCTGCAAGGGATCCTGCCATTGACAAGTCCTCGGAGGCTTTGCTGATGTCCACTTCGGACGAACAGGGGGAACCGAGGTTCATCATTTCAGAAGGCATTCAAGGTATTCCGCAAGTTTTAATAAGGGAAGACATTCCAACGAATGTCATTGAATGTAGGCCTACATCCGGTCCCTCCACCTTTCACAGGGTTGATGTTTCTCATAAAAAGAGAAACATGTTTCTGCTTCTCAGGACCCACCTGCTGACTGGCAAACTTTCTCTCAGGCCTTGTTCAATGCTTTTATGGCTCTTAACTCATTAACTCAGAGTCCCGTCACATGGCGCCTCTGTGGTTATACCTGATTGTGAGATGCCACAAATTGTATGCTGTTACACCTGAGTGCCTTCCACGAGCGCAAGTTACTTTACACTCTTACTTCAACTCCACTGTTAATAAATAAGTTGAAAAAGTACCTGACCTTTGTCAGTTACCTTCTTAACGTATTTTTGAATTTTTTGAGAAAATCTGCTTTCTCTGCACGATCACAGCAAGACTATTTTTTTTAGAAACAGCATTATCAAGACATCCTATTATTCTACAGCATATCGTAAGCTAATAGTACCCAGATGTTCTTCGTGTTTCACTGTTGCAGTCATTACATTTGGGTTATCTGCTTGCAGTAGCTCTCAGTCGGCCTGATTAACAAAGTCTTGGGTCCATGACATCAGGTCGTCAGGGATATAAAACATGCAGCCAACGCCATTACATCAGTCTTTCTTGCTGTGCGGTGCCTGAAGCAAAAGCAGTTCACAAGTGCCAGTCGGCCGACTCCTGAAATTTTCGATGTTATGTAGTCCAATCTCGCCTTCATTCTTACCCGTGGGTTCGGAGCCGAACCTCGGCTCCGACTCGGCCATACTCGAAGTCTTCAGTTGACTCGTGGCTAAGAGGTATCCCATCATGCAACAGGTCTATTCCCCAGATCTCGTTTGCCGCTCATTAAGCTCAGACGTGGTCTCGCTTTTGGCCATAGCTAAGTATATTGTTTAAAAATTTTTTATAAACTTTTGACTTGTTGCTCAAAAAAGCTATTTTCATAGCTCTGTGTATGTGGTAGTGGTATTTTACCGCCTGTTTTTGTTTCTCTGGCTTTTTTTGTGCCCTTGTCTCGCTGTTTGGGTATCCCATTCATTTTCTTTTCCCCACGGGCTAGGCTCATTTAAGTTAGAGGACCTAGTCCTCCCCATTGTTTCTGTGTGGTTTTTGGTTTGGTGCTCCATTCTTTCAGAGTTTAGTGTTGTGTCTGGGTAGTGGGGCTTCCTGCCTTTGTTTGCCTTGGGCTAGGCCTGTTTAAGTTAGAGGACCTAGTCCTCCCTGTTGTTTTCCCGCCGGTTTCTTGGCCGTTTGAGTTGGAGGCTCTGCTTCTTGTTGGTTGGGTCTAGTGCGTGTATGTATTAATTTGTTCCTTTCAGCATGTCCAAGGATCCTAAGGAACACAGGCCTTCGGGCTTTAAAAAGTGTGTCGAATGCAGCAATAAAATGTCGTTAACTGATGAGCACTCTGTGTGCGTGTACTGCTTGGGGGCTATTCACCTCCAAGAGTCCTGCTTGTTTTGTCATTCCTTTAGTCCGCGTGTGCTACAGGAGAGGAAGAACAAGCTCATTTTGAAGGGACTGCTTAAACACTCCTGGGAAGACTTGGCTAAGTCTTCCAGTGCATTACCCTCTCCAGCTAAAAAGGACAAAAAGACTTCCAAGAAGCGCTCTCCGGCTCCGTCTGGTTCTTCGGAGCCGCCAGAGAAAGTGGCTAGAACAGATTCTCCTTCTTTGGTTTCTTGCCATCGGTGCCGAAAGAAGGTAGTCTCTTGACTAAGTCCGTGTCGGCTCCCAGCCTTTCAGAGCCAGTCACGGATATTTTGGTTTGGAGCTGGTCCCAATTTTTCGACCGGGTTCTCCATCACGCAAGTCCCCTTCTGTAGGGAGAACCAGATCTCCTACTTTATCTTCCAGGTCTTCCAGGACACTTTCCAATGAGGACATTGATAGGGTGGTGAAGAAACTGCTTCAGTCATCGGTGTTGGCCAAATTGATTTTGGCTCCGACCCAATCGGCTCCAGAGCCTATGGTCCTCTTCATCCTTTGTTGTTCCTCCTCCAAGCCTTTCTCGACCTTCGGAGCCAGAGTTATCAGTTCCGTCGGGTGCCATTAGGTCGGTTCCAGTAGCCTCGCCTGGCCTCTCGGTTCCGATTTCTGCTCCAACCCCGTCGGCTCCGTCCACGGGGTCGAGGGTCCACGGTTCTCCAGTCGGACCAGAGGGGGAGGGATCGGATCGATCTTCATCGGTTCCAAGCCTTCCTCTCGGTGCTTCAGCTTGAGTAAGCTTGGACCCGACATCTGCTTCAGACCTCATCTCCTCGGCACTGAGGGCTACTACTGTTTCCCCTACAGTTAGTCTGTCTTCGGAGCCGGGGGGGGGGGGATCAGCCTTCGAGGTTATGAGGAGCGTGCTGGCCAGGTCGTCATCTGTATCCAACGGCACCAATACTTTGCCCCTTCCAGCACCCATGTCAGTTCCAGTTCATGCTCTATCCTTGGAAGTCCAACATGATTGGCGACAGGCTGAGCAGAGCTATCCTAATGCCTCACGAGTGGTCCCTGAACAGTTATGTTGCGGAACAGATATTCCACAGATGGGGTCAGCCTTGCTGTGATCTGTTTGCCAGCCCCTTCAATGCCAAATACAGCAGCTACTTCACCCTTATCCCCCCGGAGGCGGAGACACCCAGGGATGCTCTGGCTCACGATTGGCCCTCGGGCCTTCTCTACGCCTTTCCACCATTACCTCTGATATCAAAGGTCATTCAGAAAGCAGAGTCTTTGGGGACCAAAATGATCCTCATTGCCCCACACTGGCCTCGTCAGATTTGGTTTCCCTTCCTTCAACCCTATCTAATGGACAAGCCCTGGATTCTGGACCCAGTTCCAGATCTGCTGACTCATATGTCAGGACAGTTCCATTCCTCCATCCAGACCCTTAGGTTGACAGCGTGGCTGCTCCAGTCCCGTCCTTAGTCAGGCTTCATGATTTTTCCCCAGAAGTGGTCCATATTCTGTCATCTTCCCACAAGCCTTCTACCTGGAAGATTTATTCCAGTAAATGGAAGAGATTTTCTATTTGGGCCCGTGAGAGACCTATTGATACTTATACAGCGCCTATTTCGGCAATACTGGAATTTCTTTCTCAACTGTTTAGTCAGAGTTCAGCTGTGGCAACCATTAAAGTGCAATTGGCAACAATTTCTACCTTTCACGTTGCTAATGAGCCCAACCTTATGGCTCATAGGCTTTGTAGGGCTTTTATGAGAGGGACATTGTTAGTCCGACCTCCAGTCTTTGATCCAGTGATGCCATGGGACCTCAATTTTGTACTACAGAAGCTCACATCAACTCCTTTTGAGCCCGCAGCTATGTGTGACATTGAATTCTTGTCATGGAAGACAGTATTCTTGGTAGCCATAACTTCAGCTAGGCGGGTCTCTGAACTCCAAGCATCATTGATTAGGCCACCTTATTTCGTGTTCCACAAAAATAGGGTGTCCTTAAGAACTAGTCCTTCCTTTGTTCCACAGGTTGCCTCTGTTGTCAGTATCAACCAATCCATTGAGTTGCCTGTGTTTTTTCCTGAATTCTCCAACAAGGCAGAATTTAAGTTTCATCAGCTGGATGTTCACAGACAGTTGCGTTTCTATTTACATAGGACAAAGGATTTCAGGAAATCAGATAAATGTTTGTCTTGTTTTCAGACACTAGACTTGGGGTTCCAGTTTCTAAGGTAACCTTGTCTCGCTGGATCTCCGATTGCATCTCATTTATTTATGCTTCCAATGGCAAAGAATTACCCCATAAAGTGAAGGCTCATTCTACACGTTCTGTGGATACCTCAACTGGGTTTCAGGCTAGGATGTCTATGGATGATATTTGTGCTGCAGCAACATGGGCTTCGCCTCATACCTCTGTTAGTCACTACAAATTAGATCTGGTCTCGAGGCAGATCTTCCTTTGGTTCCATGGTGCTCAAGAGTATTTTTCACTGAGCCACCCAAGATCAAGGTGCTAGGGCACTGCCCCACGGGTAAGAATGAAGGCGAGGTTGAACTACATAACATCAAGAAGTTATGCGCACACCATAACGTTAGATGTATGTAGTCCATCTCGCCTTACATTCTTACTAACCCTCCCTCCTTCCCCCTCCTGGAGGACCTGGAGGTATTGTCTCTAGGTGTCAATAGACCTTTCTTGTGGGGTTTGTTCTTCTCAATGTGTATGTGTGAGCTTGCAGCAAACAAGATCTGGGGAATAGACCTGTTGCATTATGGGATACCTCTTAGCCACGAGCCAATTGAAGACTTCGAGCTAGAGTATGGCCGAGTCGGAGCCGAGGTATGGCTATGAACCCACGGGTAAGAATGTAGGGCGAGGTGGACTACATACATCGAACGTTCTGGCGAGTACATAACTTCTTGTTTTCGAGTTTCAGAATTGAAGTCTTCAACTAAAGTGAAGTACCCCGTTGGAGAAGCTTTTTCTTGCTCCTTCCGATGTCAGTAAAAGTTTATAATTGCATTACTAGTGGAAAGCAAATACCCACAAAGATTTTCATTCATACTGTATTCCTTGCCTAGGCCCTGACCACTGCGTACCTTGCTGTCGGTTTTGTGCTTTATTTAATCAGTGCATAGTCCGTCGTCGGTATATTTTCGCCTCTTAAATATTTCGTTTCTCTGTTTAATTATCCAGAAATGTTGTCTGTTAGCCATCTGACTACTGGGATTCCGAAAAAACGCAAAGATAAAGACAGAGACAGGCCGCTGAGGTCCAAAGCTGCCAACGATGCTTCTCCTAAGCCAGTTGCCAGTTCCTGGTATGTCGCGAGATGCTTCATCTGTGGAACCTGCGGATGTCTGTACCTTGGATGGGTCCAGAGCCGCTGTGCAGGCACCGGCTTTTGAGGGTGTATTCAGGCCTACGGACTGACACATTAAATCGACGCCTCCTTCATTTAGGCCAAAATCTGGAACCATGTCTAAGAAACTGATGCCCAGGCCGCATGCTCAGGCCTTTATGCCTAAAAAAACAAATAAGAAAGGCTGAAGATCTTATAACTCTAATCAGGGGAAGCCAACCCCCCCCCCCCCCCGCTAAGAAACCTAGGATTGAAGTTGTTTATGAATCCTCTGACCAGGATTCTGTTTTTTCTGATTCATCTGATGATCTGGTTTTGCCCTTATCTACTTATGAGGATTCTGATACAGAGGACTCTATTCCCTCTGCTTCCCCTCCAGAGGATTTATCTTTTGGTGAGACCTTACATACTCTTAGGAAGCATTTCCTCTGGGAAATCCAGGATTTTTCTGATTCAAAAAAGAGGCTTAGGGATTTCTTACTCCTGCCTCAGCATAGGCCTTTAGCTATACCTCCTGTACTAGACATTGTTGATGATGCCTTTTCAGAATCTAGTTTGACCCTGATTCTTTGCCTCCTTCTCCCCGAAAACCTGACAGATATTACAAGATTCCTGATTCACACAAGTTCCCTTTTAAAAATCCTATTGCGGATCCAGAGACTATTTCACAGGGACCCAAGGGCATTAAGGCTTCTACTGCTAAAAATCCTACCCGGTAAGAAGGTTTACACTTCTGCAACCTTGGCCGTTAGTGCTTTAAACTGCCAGTTTGATATGTTAAAGTATCAACAACATGTTATTGGTTTGCTTAAACAGAAAATTATGTTGATGTCCTTCAAGGATGCATCTGCAGTCCTTACAAATGGGTTGTCCTGTCGTCAGGCAGCCCTTCGGTCGGCCGGATTCCAAAGTCTGGGTCTGGCCTCGGCTGGTGTCGCACTTCACCCGACGTCATCTCTGCTGGTCTTCGGGTATAAAGGCATCAGCCGACGCCATTTTCCTCAGTCTTTCTTGCCGCGTGGCGCCCGAAGCAGAAGCTGATCGCAAGTGCCGGTCGGTCAGATCCAGAGATTACTACTACCAAATACTACTTCGAAGACTTCTAAAAAGCTAAGTACCCCGTTGGGGACTCTTTCTTGCCTCAGCCGATGTCAGAAAAAGTGAATAACTGTTTAACTTGTGGGAAACAAATACCTCATAAAGATTTCCACTCTTACTGCTTACCTTGTTTAGGCCCAGACCACGACGTAACAGCCTGTTTAGCCTGTGCTTCCTTCAACCGACGAACGCTTAGGCGTCGGTCGGAGTTTGCTGAACAGTTTTTCGGCTCAGATTTTGCGTACATTATGCCGTCGGATCCTCCGACTTCTCAAATTGTTAAGAAACACAAAGAAAAAGACCGGCACTCGCGGTCCGCGGTTTCGGCCGAAACCACGGTTAAGCAAACCGCTAGTGTCTCGGTTTCAGCCGAAACCGAGCAAACGGGTCAATCTTCAGCCGAATCCATGACTACTTCCGAGGCCCCTGCTACCCAAGTTGAATCAGCCTCTGAAATTTTGCCTACTAATGTGGTTTCTCTAGAATTACCGGACACCATCCCTTTGGATGTCTCTACCCCAGCACGTGGTGCTGCTAGGCCTCCTGCAGCCATGTCTATAAAGGCCTTTGCCAGGGCTAAAGCAGCCAAAACTGCCAAGTCTGTGCCTGTTAAGCCCCCCTCTCACAGGCCCAGTTCCAGTTCCCAAATGCTTACTCTGGCAGAGGATCTCATCTCTTTAATAAGGGGATCCCAATCTCACCCAGACAGGGCCTCTCAACCTCCAGAAAAGAGACCTAGAGCAGACCCCCCTGAGCCAGTGTCCTCAGATGACTCTTCTGATGATTCAGACAATACAGACCATCCAGAGGCTCCTTTTTCTACTTATGAAGATTCCGATGCTGAAGAATCTATACCTTCTGCCTCTCCACCAGAGGAATTTTCCTTTGGGGAAACCTTACATGCCATGAGAGAGCAATTCCAATGGCAGGGACAGGATTTCTCAGATTTCTTCAAGAAAAAGGCTTAGGACCTTTCTACACTTACCGCAACATAGGCCCTTAGCTATACCTCCAGTTCTTCCTGTTGTGGATGATGCATTCAGTGATGCTTGCACTGCTCCTGATACTTTACCTCCAGCCCCTGCCAAGCCCGATAGGTTTTACAGGGTACCGGACACTCATCACCACTTATACAAGGCTCCTCGTGCAGATCCTGAGACTATCTCCCAGGGGCCTAAGGCAGTAGCCTCGACCTCAGCGAAAAACCCTCTACCTTCTGAAAGGGAATCCAGGTCCTTAGAGAGATGGGGTACAAAAGTATACACCTCTGCTACTCTCTCAGCTAGAGCTTTGAACTGTCAGTTTCATATGATCCAATACCAAGAGTTTATGCTTGATCAGTTAACTAAGAAACTGTCCTCTGATGATTCCTTAGATAAGAAATATGTTTTAGAAATGGTGAATAACATTCAGCAGGTTAGTAACCATTCTTTAAAATGTGGCTATGATGCACTGGAGGCTTCATTTAGATCAGCCATGACTGGCACAGTTCTAAGAAGGCATGCATGGTTGAAAGAGCAGGTCTTACCGGATCATGTTAAAACAAAGCTATTAGATGCTCCTATGGATAAGGTCAGTCTGTTTGGTCCTCCTGCCCAACAAGTAATGAAGAAAATGGAAGAGAAGGCAAAATCTGTACAAACAGTTAAAGATTTCTTACAGGTTCATCCCCCAAGGTTTAGCAGGAACTGGCCTTCCAAAAATTGGTCCTTTCCAGACTCCTCTAAATCTCAGAGAGGCAGGAATAGACGTTCCAGAGGCAGAAATCAGTCCAGAGGAGGTGCCTACAGAGGACGCCAGTGGCAAGGCAATAACCAACGAGGCACAGACACAACCACTACCACTGCAACAGGACAATCACAGTGACTTGGCTCTGACACCGCCTACCAGGGAACAAATAGCAGCACCCTTAGGCGGAAAGTTAGCCTTATTTTCAAAAAATTGGCACTATATCACAAGAGACAAGTGGATTTTGCAAACTATAGACCAAGGCTACAGGTTTCATTTCCACACCTTACCAGTAAAAGTGGAATGCCAAACCTACCACCAAATCAAAAGACAGAAGCTCTAAAACAAATAGCTCAATTAACAAACATGAGAGCTGTGGAAAGGGTACCACCTACAGAACAGGGCAAAGGATTTTACTCCAGACTTTTCCTAGTACCAAGAAAGGAGAAAAATTGGAGACCTATTCTCGACCTGTCCGCTTTAAACACATTCATCATTGTTCCAAAATTCAAAATGCTGACCCTACAGCAACTTCTTCCCATGCTGGGCAAGGAGTGTTGGCTGGTAACTCTAGATCTCAAGGAGGCATACCTGCACGTCCCCATACGACTAAATTGCAGAAGATACCTCAGATTTCTTGCAGGATCAGAGCATTATCAATTCTCAGCATTGCCCTTTGGCTTATCTACTGCGCCCAGAGTGTTCACGAAATGCCTGGCATCAGTAATCGCTCATTGCAGGCTACAGGGAATCCAAATTTACCCATACCTGGACGACTGCTTGATACAAGCGGACAACAAAAGCAAGCTGACACAAGACTTACAAAGAGTCATTTGCTTACTACAAGCCCTGGGATACACAGTCAATTTAAAAAAAGTCAAGACTGATACCATCCCAAACAAGAACATTCTTGGGTGCAGAATTGGACACAGTAAAACAGATGGCATTCCTAACTGCAGAAAAACAAGAACAACTTCCTCTTTACTTCTTGGCATTAACAAAGCAGAACAAACTAACAGCAAGGAAAGTTCTGCAGGCCTTGGGCTTCATGGCATCCTGCATAATCCTGGTCCCCCATGCCAGACTGCATATGAGAAAGCTACAGTGGTACCTAAAGAATTTATGGTCTCAACACAGGCACAGCTTAGAAACCGAAATACCACTAATCCCATGCCTGAAACAAGAATTCCTATGGTGGGCTCAAGCATGCCAGGCAAACCCAGGTTTGTCCTTCCACAACATTCAAGCAAGCCAAACCATCACAACGGACGCCTCAGACCTAGGTTGGGGTGCCCACATGTTGGACAAATGCATTCAAGGCTTATGGACTCCAGATCAGCTGCACCTGCACATAAATCAAAAAGAAATGCTGGCAGTAAAACTAGCAATCCAGAATTTCAGACCATTCCTCAAAGAAGGTCAATTGATGATAAGGACAGATAACACCACAGTCATGTGGTACATCAACAAACAGGGAGGCACTCATTCATACCCCCTATGTCGAATGGCTCTGGACCTATGGAATATGGCTCTGAGCTACAACATTCAGTTACAGGCAATATTTGTACCGGGAAAAGAAAACATCCTAGCAGACATGTTAAGCAGAACTACCTCGGATGCTCACGAATGGATGCTACACCCGGACATCTTCAAGGCCATCACAAGGAAATGGGGAATGCCACAAATAGACCTATTCGCATCCCCACTAAATCACCAGCTCAAGAAATTCTGCACAAGGACATACCACCCACTTGCTTGGAAGGTGGACTCTCTATCCTTCAGTTGGAAAGGCCTGACAGCATATGCATTTCCACCTCTTCCTTTGATGCACAAGGTACTACTGAAAATCAGAGGAACGTCCAAGGATAATTCTGATAGCTCCAAATTGGCCAAGACAACATTGGTATCCATTGCTGAGGAGCATGTCTCGGGGGGGGGAACGTGGACACTACCCCTGATTCCTTTGATGTTAACTCAGAGCGACTACAACATCCTGCATCCAAACCTGAAAACTCTGCAACTGACTGCCTGGAACATTACATAGGAACAACTAACCCAGATTTATCCCAAAGGGTTAAAGACATTATCCTTGAGGCCCGCAGACCCTCAACAAGAAGGAACTATGCAGGAAAATGGAAAAGGTTTGTCATTTGGAGTACTGAAAGAGGGAAAGATGTGTCAAAGATAGATATTGCCAACATCCTGGAGTATTTGGCTGAGCTTCTCCATACAGGCCTGTCCTATTCCTCCATCAAGATACATGCATCAGCTATTTCTGCAGAATACAGCTTGATCCCCTGTCTTCTCACATCCTCTACTCAGGCAGTTCCTCAGAGGAATCAAGAATGTAAAACCTCCTAGGAAACCACCATTACCAGCATGGGACTTGAACTTTGTGCTAGAAAAATTGACACTCCCTCCATTTGAACCAGCAGCAACAGCAGATCTTCAACACCTATCCTGGAAAACTGCTTTCCTACTGGCAGTTACTTCAGCAAGAAGGGTTTCGGAACTACAGGCCTTAATGGCAGTACAATCCTTCCTAATCTTCCATCAAGATAGAGTGTCCATGAGAACTAATCCTACATTTATGCCTAAGGTGGTATCCAGAGTGTCTCTAAACCAGGCAATCCACCTACCTACCTTCTTCCCCAATCCACAGAACAGGGGGGAAAGACTGCTGCATACCTTGGATGTACATAGACAGTTGCGCTACTACCTGGACAGAACCAAGGGCAATAGAAAGACTGACCAGCTTCTAGTAGCTTATGCAACAGGAAGGGAAGGAAAAGCAATTTCCAAACAGACAATCTCCAAGTGGATAGGAAATTGCATAAGATTCTGTTACTCCTACCATGGAAAGAAAATTCCACAGAACATAAGGCCTCATTCTACAAGGGCTACAGCCACTACCACAGCTTTCTTACGAGGAGTGGCTACCAAGGACATTATTGAGGCTGCTACTTGGACCTCCGTGCATACATTTGCCAAGCATTATAACTTACCTCTATACTCTAGATCCCGAGCAGGGTTTGCCACTGCTGTTTTGCAAGGGATCCTAACTACACCATAACTCTTCTTCCTCCTCCCCTAGTTTGGCTATGGTATTCTACCCATTTAAGGACTGCAGATGCATCCTTGAAGGACATAGTACAGTTTTGTACCTACCATAAATGTAGATGTCCGAACAGGATAGCATCTGCAGTCAGGATTACCCTCCCTCCTTCCCCTCTGTGGTACTCCTAGGGTATTTACCCACCTAATAGCTAGCTGGGGGGGATCTCTTATGGTGTATTTGTTTGTATATATGTACATACATGCTTATTTTTTTGTGTTTGCCTTCTACTTTTTTGGAAACATTGGCATTTATCCAAAAATGTAGCTTACCAAGAGGGCAACTGGCATCTGGGGCAAGAAACACTGAGGAAAATGGCGTCGGCTGATGCCTTTATACCCGAAGACCAGCAGAGATGACGTCGGGTGAAGTGCGACACCAGCCGAGGCCAGACCCAGACTTTGGAATCCGGCCGACCGAAGGGCTGCCTGACGACAGGACAACCCATTTGTAAGGACTGCAGATGCTATCCTGTTCGGACATCTATATTTATGGTAGGTACAAAACTGTACTATTCCTGACTGTGTCTAAAATAAAGAATTACAGGATTTTAATGCATTCTGCTGAACAGGTCGGAAAATATACTTTGCAATGTGGATTTGATTCATTAGAGGCCTCTTGCAGGGCTGCTGTTACTGGGTCTGTGCTCAGAAGGCATGCTTGGCTTAAGGAGCAATCTTTGTCTGATCATGTTAAAGCTAAATTGTTGGATGCTCCCTTAAATCAGGACCGCCTGTTTGACAACAAGGCTGAGGAAGTTCTTAAAAAGTTGGAAGATCAAGCTAAATCTATGCAAACTGTTAAAGATTTCATACACGTTCAGCCTCCTAGATTTAGTAGGCACTGGCCCTGTATTGGTCCTTTCCAGCCCCTTCCAGGTCTTCTCAAGCCAAACCCAGACACAGCAGAAACCCCAGGTTTCAGTCCCAAGGGACACACAAGACTAAGCAGTGTGGGGTTTCCGCACCCAAATCTGGAAGTAGTTAGACTCCCCCCTATGGAAAACTGTCTCAATGACTTGCTTTTAAAACTTCCAAGCACTTCCCAACTGAATGCTCCTTTAGGCGGAAAGATTGGTCTGCAGGCCAAAAAACTGGGACCTCATTACCCAAGACAAATGGGTTTTAAATATAGTGTCCCAAGGATACAGATTTCACTTCCACACGTTACCAACACCAAGCGGGTGGCCAGATCTACCCCCAAATCAGTGGGCAGAGGCCCAAAATCAAGTACTCTCTCTCTTAACCCTGGAGGCTATTCAGTTGGTACCAGAAGAGGAAAAGGGACAAGGTTTCTATTCGAGACTTTTCCTGGTACCCAGAAAAGGCAATATATGGCATCCTATCCTCGACCTTTCTACTCTAAACACCTTTCTGGTGATTCCAAAATTCGAAATGCTGACTCTTCACCAGCTGCTTCCTATGCTAGGCAAAGGTGCATGGTTGGCAACACTAAACTTAAAAGAAGCATACCTGTACCTCCCTATCAGGGAGTCTTGCAGAAGATAATATTCAAATATACCCATACCTGGATGATTGTCTAATTCAGGCAGAAAGCCAGGACATACTTTTGAATCATCTGGCCTTTGTACAAAGGGTTCTAACTTGTCTGGGGTACACCATAAACAAAAGGAAATCACACCTGGTACCCTGTCAACAAATTATATTCCTGGGAGCAAGCTTGAATACAACTTCCCATATAGCCTACCTCATGCCAGAGAAATAGATTTATTTGACAACCTACTTCAAACAAGTGACCACAAAAACTCTGCTAACTGCAAGACAAATTCTGCAAGCCTTGGGGTTCATGACCTCCTGCATTCTTCTAATTCCATATACAAGACTGCATATGAGGAAACTGCAATGGTGTCTAAAAGCCTATGGTGTCAACATTCTCAGGATCTAGAAGCAATGATTCCTGTCATTCCTTGCCTACACCTAGAGTTCCTTTGGTGGGCAGAGGCCTGCCACTAAAATAAGGGACTACCTTTCACACCACCCCCTGCCGCCCAAACCCTAACAACAGACACATCAGACTATGCATGGGGGGCTCATCTGGCAGGGAAGTGCAGTCAGGGCAAATGGAACCCAAGTCAAATGCACCTGCGTATTAATCAAAAAGAAATGTTAGCTGTACAGAATGCTGTGACAGCCTTCAAGGACCACGTTCTTTCAGGACAACTAATGGTAAAGATGGACAACACCACTGTTATGTGATACATAAACAAGCAGGGGTGTACTCATTCTTACGCCCTCTGCTGACTAGCCATTGCATTGTGGAACACAGCCTTGAGCTACCAAGTGCATCTACAAGCTCAATTCCTGCCTGGAAAGTTAAATACACTGGCAGATGGACTAAGCAGAAACCTCATGGACCCACACGAGTGGAAACTGGAACCAAGGATCTTCAACATGTTGACAAGCAAATGGGGGAGCACAGATATAGACCTATTTGCCTCTCCCCAGAACTACCAATTGGGCAAATTTTGCACAAGGACTCCCCACAAACAAGCCTGGAAAGTGGATGCTCTGTCCTTCAGCAGTCTATGCCTTCACCCCCTCTGCCTCTAAAGTACTACTAAAAATCAAACAGGACAAACCAAGTATGATTTTGATAGCTCCAGCCTGGCTTCGCCAACACTGGTACCCCCTTCTGCGCAGTGTGTCACAGTTATCCCCATGGCACCTGCCTCAGACTCCTTTTCTGTTGTCGCAGCAGGAGAACCAGATTCTGCACTCTCAGCTTCTAACACTGAATGATCCTTGCAGCCTGGCTAATTACATGATCGCTCCTTTACCATCCCTTAGTAAACCTGTGATGGATATCATTTTAGAGGCTAGGAGGCCTAACACTAGAAAATCCTATTCTGAAAAATGGAAAAGATTCATTTTGGTGCCAAAAAAGACCAGGACTGGAGACCCATTTTGGATCTCAGCCATCTAAAGTCAGTGGTTCAAACCAAATTCCGCATGGTCACTATACAATCCATTCTCCCTTTCTTACAGGAGGATGTCTGGATGTGCTCGATAGACCTCCGGGATGCATATTACCACATCAAAATGGACAAACGCTCTAGGAGTCTCCTTCGCTTCCGGCTAGGAGCCAATCATTACCATTTCAAAGCCCTGCCATTCGGTCTCTCGATGGCCCTCAAGAGTGTTCATGAAATGCCTAACAGTGGTGACAGGCTCATCTGAGACTTCAGGGATTCCAGGTGTTTCCATATTTAGATGCTTGGTCATCTCCTGACCATAGCCCTCCGTTACACACGCTCACTGACGGAGTCTCTAGGCATCCCAGTCCATTGGGAGAAATCCAATCTACAGCCCACCCAACAACTGGAATTTATAGGGGCAGTTTTCAATACTCGAACATGCCTGGTATCTCTACCAGCTCACAGGCTTCAGAGGTTAAGACTGCAAGTACAAGTAATACTCTGTCAACGAAAGGTGTCAGCAAGAGAAGTTTTTCAGGCTCTGGGGTCTGTGGCTGCGGCCGTTCTGATTGTTCCTCTAGCAAGATTACATATGAGACTGTTACAATGGCTCCTATTGTCCAAATGGTTGTCAAATATTCGCCCCCTAAACTCACAGATCCTCATTACCAACTCTTGCAAGCAAGATTATCTTTGGTGGATGAGGCCAGATGAAAAACTTTGGTGTCGCCCCTTCCAGATCCCTCAATCCAACACCACGGTGACTACGGACGCTTCCCTGATAGGGTGCGGGGGGGGGGCTATTTCAGGGAAAGATAGTCCAAGGCACGTGGTCGAGATTAGCGGCCAACTTGCGTATCAGTTTTCTGGAATTGAGAGTGGTGCTGTTGACGTTGCAGGCACTACATCCACTCCTTCCATTGGGAACGATTGCGATTCAGTCAGACAATGTCAGTAGTCTGGTACATAAACAAGGAGGGACCAAATCGTACTCCGTGTCCAGAGGCCATGAGAATTTGGCACTGGTGATAGCTTTCAACCACTTTCTTATAGCATCGCATATCCCAGGGAGCTCCAACGTGATTGCGGACAGACTGAGTAGATGCATTCTTCTTTCACACGAGTGGTCTGTCAGTCCAAACGTGACGGCAGAAATTTTCAGCTGTTGGGGCCAGCCTTGCTGCAGTCTCTCTGCTTCCCCTTCAAACAACATATGCAGCAGATTCTTTGCCCTTTTTTCCTAGAAGGGGAGTCCCCAAGAGATGCTTTGACTAATGATTGGCCCATGGGTCTCCTCTATGCTTATCGTCTAATTCCCTTGATACCCCTATTTTTGAAGAAAGCAATTCGGTTGAGATGCAAGGTGATCCTTATTGCTCCATTCTGACCTCAACAAGTGTGGTTCCCCTTCCTCCGGCCTCATCTGTTACAACCTCCATGGATCCTGGACATTTGTCTGGACCTAATCTCTCACCCCCAAGGCTTGACTCTCCCAAATCTGTCCACTCTCAAGATGACAGCTTGGTTTCTCCACTTCCATTAGTCGCCAGGCAGGAAACCCTCTCCTCACCTGTTCGCGATATTATTCTGGCCCTCCCATAAGCCATCCACCAGAAAACTCTACAGAGATAAGTGGAAAAGGTTTACTCCCTGGTCTAAAGAACAGATGTTCGACCCCCCTCATCTCCTGTATCTGTTATACTTCAGTATCTTTCTGAGTTTTTTTGAGAATGGAGCATCAACTTCTACTATTAGAGTCCACTTGGCAGCTATCTCCAATTTTCATAACGGTCTAGAAGGCGTTCCACGTATCTCCACCCGCATATGCAAGATCTTTCTCAAAGGAGTTTTTCATAGCAGACCCCCAATCAGGCGGCCTTTAGAGACATAGAATCTCTCTCTCTCTCTGGTATTACAGTCTGTCTCTTTACCCCCTTTTGAGCCTGCTGCAAAATGTGACCTTAAATTTCTATTGTGGAAATCTCTATTTTTGGTGGCTGTCACATCAGCTAGACAGATATCGGAACTACAAGCCTTAAGCGTCAAGAGTCCATATTTAATCTTTCATAAAGACAGATCTCTTCGTACTAATCCATCTTTTCTACCCAAAGTGATTTCTGATTTCTCTTGTCAACCAGTCCATTGAGCTCCCAGTGTTTTTCCCAAATTATTCCAATAAAGGAGAATACTGTCTACATTCATTGGATGTACATAGACAATTGCCTTTTTACTTGGATAGGATTAAATCGATCTGCAAGTCAGATCAACTTTTCATCTCCTTCTCTGGACCAAAAATGGGATGTGCCGTATCAAAAGTCACTTAATCAAAATGGCTCAGAATTTGTTTTGCCTTTTCATACTCACAAGCGAATGAACCTAAACCTGTCAATATCAAAGCACATTCAACGAGAGCCATAGCAACTTCTGTTGCTTTTCACTCCAGAGCTTCTATGGATGACATTTGCGCAGCAGCCATTTGGGCTAAACCCCACACTTTCATCAAATGTTACAAATTGGACATGGTCTCCAGAGGAAGAGTGGCCTTTGGCTCAATGGTACTCAGGAATGTTCTTCCGTAAGGGCCACCCAGGTTTTCAAGTAGCTTGGGATTCTGTCCCATCAGTGATGAATAGGAAGAAGATTAAGAATATCAGATAAAGAAGTTATGTCTTACCATAGCATTCCATCTGTGTTGTTGATCTTCTTCCATTCATCACATTCCACCCTCTGTCCCCCACCAAAGGCTCCTGGTGAATCTTATGGGTCCTTGTGGTGTTTTCAGGGTTTTGCAGAAATGACCTCTGATTTTACTTCTGTATGTTTCATGCAAACTCGATCTGAGGTAACTGGGAGAAAGGGCATTGCCAAACTCAAACCATTAAATGGAAACCAATTCCTATGGAATGTTCAGCAATTCCTATGGCAACAGTGGAAAAAAGGTGTTGCAGCAACCTCCAGAATAGATAGAAAGTTAGTTTATTGCAACCATCCAAAACAGTAGTCAAGCGTAGCATCATGTCAGTACTGAAGTACCAGGCATTAAAGCTTTAAAATACTTTTTATAAAAAAAGATTTAACAACAAGATGTTTTATATATAAACTGTGAATTATAGTTTTGTAATATTACACTAATTGTACATTTAAATAGTTGAAAGTGTTATTATTTATGTCATTAATAAGATTGTTATGAATTTATTTAAAAGTATTTTTAACTTTTGCTCTTATAAGGACTTCCTTACATTTTGGTTCTTAATTGTTAATTAACTTTAATTGTTCGTAAGGGATTTTTTAAGTAGGGTACTGATGTATTTTTACTTGTTCTGAAGAAGTCTTGGGTTACAAGACGAAAGCGCGCTTGGCTACTGTTTTAGATGGTTGCAATAAACTAACTTTTTATCTATTCTGGAGGTTGCTGCGACACTTTTTTTTCCACTGTTTCCATAGGACTTGCTTTTCCTTTTTACTGGTTTGAGCTTGGTATTAGGCCGACTCAGTTCTGAGGGCTCGGAACGGAACCCATCAGTGATGAATGGAAGAAGATCAACAACACAGATGAAACGTTATGGTAAGACATAACTTCTTTTTTTTTTCCTCCTCTCTGAACAATCAACTGGCTAAATTCTCCTCTAGGATTCTGTTCAGGAAGGCCTGGAAGACGGATACCTTTTCTTTTTATTGGGCAGGAATGTTGCTGTACACCATTCCACCCTTTCTACTGATTTCAGGGGTTCTTCTGAAGATTTAGGATTCCCCAAAGTTCATTGAGGTGACTGTCTTCTGGCCCAGGCAACAGAGATTCTCCCTTCGTCTGGAAATAGCCAGGGTGAATTACCACAAGCTTCCTCATTGACTGGATTTACTCAATGAAGATCAAGGATGTTTGATAAGCTATGGTATCCTAACCACTGCAACAGTAACCAGATGATTAATATATACAGCTGTGTAAATTAATTGTAGAAGTTTGAATGATCACTGCTGTAGTAGCCACCCCCTCCCTCCATCCCCTTTGTTTTTTGAATGATTTTTGTTTGCTAAGGGTGTGGACATTGATTGTTACATACCCAGCACTAATCTTTTTCCAGGCTATAGTCCTCCCTCTTTTAGTGGTCATGAAGACTACTGATTTTCTTTAGGTCTGCTCGACTCTCAATGGTCTTGATATGTTGAAGGTGCTCTTAAGCTTTTTAAGCTGGCCAACTGTTATGCTCTAGAGAGGATATATAACCCATATAGCTAGGGCTGCTGCAGCACTGATTATTTATATGTCTACTGTTAGTAAGTTTACTTTTTGGTTTTGTCTGGTATACATTGTCTTTAATTATGTAGTCTGTTTATGGATTTAGGATGTAGTGAAAGCATTTCAGTCATGCTTTTGAGACCTAGTTAGTGCAATTAATTTCAAAACCCATTTCTTTACCTGTAGGATGCACCGAAGTTTCTCATTTTTTGTGTTGCTAAGTAATGCCTTTTCTTTTCTATTTAGCAGTTAAGATTCATTCTGACATCTTCTTCTATAAGAATTTGGGTAAATTTAGAGAATACTCTAAATAATTCTCTTATGAATACCAGAGAATGCTCTGCATTAAATTCCCATGTGATAATTATTATATGTTCCCATCTGTCTAGTACTGTAAACATTTAGCCGATTATATTTCTTAACTAGCTACTTCTTAATTCTCATTCTCCCTTATAGGTTCATAGAAGGCTACTAGGCTAGCGGCTCTGTAATCTTTACAAGCCTAGTCATATTAATCCCAAGTATCCCCTGTTGCTCTTTTTTAGGAAGTTCGTAGAATGATTTTATAAACAGAGTGGGTCTTTGATCAGCACCGGCTACCCCTGTCCGTGAGGGACATGGGTGCCACCCCAGGGGCGAATTTGTGGTCTCCCATCCAGTTTATGTAGGTTGTGTTTGAATAGGGTCAGTGAGGAGCTGTGTTTTATGTGAATAAGGAATCTATTCCAGAGAAGTGGCAGTCTCTGGGAGATGCATCTCTCTCTCCAGCATGAGCTGTTAATGTCACAAGCTAGGTTGATATCCCTAGAGTGAGTGACTCTTGAGCCATTTGACTTGCAGATGTACGGCATTTCCATTAGGGCAGGTTTGGAGATTGCTCTATACGCCAGGCACAAGTCACCTTTCAGCAACCTATAACATACAGAATAAAGTGACAGGCTTTCAGCCTGTCCACGTAGGTCATGGTTTGGAGTTCCTGTAATTTCTTAGTGAGAAACCTCTAAGGTCTCTCCAGCTGCTGTAGATGTATGGTGAAGTACATGCAAAAGGGTACATCCCCTTGCTTTTGAAGTGTGCTAAGTAAAAGGTTTTCCTTACCACTGTGGAAACTTGGTGGTCAAAGTTCAGATTGCTGTCAACTTGTGATCCCAAGTCTCGCACCACTGGGTTGGAACTCAGGAAGGTGCTGTCAGTATTGTAATTTGTAGAGAATTCCATTTTGCTAAATGAAATAATAATGCATTTTTACTATTTAGTTTTAGACCATGTCTTTGTCACCAATCCTTTGTTTGTGTTAGCCCTTCCTGTAATATAGTGACATCATTGGGGGACTCGATAATTGCTCCCAGATTGCAATCATCAGCGAACTTGGTGAGCCAAAGGCCATCTACTTTGGCCTGGACTTGTGAGAAATAGATGCCAAACAGTAAGGGCCCAGCACAGACCCTTGTGGTACTCCAATGGTGACTAGTCTACTGGTGGAGGTGGAGTCACCGATTTTGACAGTGAGTGTTCTGTCAGTGAGCCAATTCGCTACCCATCTAGTAAGTAAGGATTAATACCTATCTGGGAGAATTTTTCAAAGATGCTAGAGTGGGGAATTGTGTCGAAAGCATTGGCAAGGTTGATATAGGCAGTGTGCACTGTCTTACCTTCATCCATGGCTTTGGTGACATTCTCAGAAAAGTCAGGTTCAGTAGGCATGAGCAACACTTAACGATGCCAAACTGGGTTGGGTCCAGCATTTGGCGGTCGCCTATGTCCTTCATTATAAGGCCCATGATAGTTCTCTCCATGGCCTTGGAGATGAGGCTTTTTAGACTTATGGATCTTTAATTCCCAGGGTCATTTGATGGCTCCACTTTGTGCAGGGGGATTACTGTTGCTTGTCTCCATTCTAGAGGAACATAGCCAGTTCTCAAGCTATGATTAAAGAGAACGCCAAGTGGGTCCACTAGGTCTTGTTATAGATTGTTTAGTAAACAACCCGAGATATTATTGGTCCCATTGAGGCCGTGATTTTGGCCTTGGTGAGTGCAGAGATGACCTGTTCTCTATAGATGCTAGGCAGAGGGCTGGTGTCATATATGTTTTGTGATATGGTAGGTGGTGATAGGGGGGTGAAGTTTGGTCTGAATCTGTCAGCTAGCAGGTTGGCGATATCTTCCATTGCAGTGTAAGTGATCCCATCTACAACCAGTTTGGCACATAGCTGGGCATTCCCTTTTAGATTTCATATGTAACTAGAGAATGCCTTATGAATATCCTTGGCTAGGGGATAAGATTTTAGTTTTGTAATTTGCTTTAAAAGACTACACAAGATTTCTGATTTTCCTGTTTAGGCTTGAGAGGGAACTCTTCCTCTGCAGAGTGAAATCTCTCTGGCTTTTGGGTAACCAATCTGTTTATACGTGAATTCTACCACAGTGGCTTGTTTTCACGGGAAGACCTGGTTTTGATGCAGTCAGGTACAGCAGAGTTTGTGCAGTCGCTTAAGTGTTTTTACAGTGCATTTGCATACACTTCTGCATAGTGATCATTGGTGTCTGTGATTGTGGGTGTTATGAACCTTTTTATACCATCAGTTAGTATGTTGTAGTTAATTTTGGTGAAGTTTTTTGTCATTTTGTTCCTGTGAGGTTGTCCGTTCCAGTAGTTACTTCAAATGAGACTGATTTGTGGTCTGATCTAACCAGGGAGGGCATCATGCATGGGGAAGTACAGTGACCCCCCCCCCCCATGTTGGTGAGTACTCTGTCCAGAACATTAAAGCCCCTAGTTGGGGTGCAGATTATCTGTTTCAGAGCATTTGTGTTAACAATGTTCAGGAACCTCTGGGCGTGTTTTTGCTCATGTGTGTCCCCTAGTCTGTGGCAGGGTAGTTGAAATTTCCCATGACTAAGGTTTTGGCTTGTACAGTGAGAGATTCCAGTAAATCAAGGTGGGTGGTCTGCTTTATCCTGGTTCATGGTGGGGAATCTATAGCTAGCAATGATATGGTATGGTACTTTCCCAATAGTTAATTGGACATGGAGTAGTTGGAGGGAGTCATGTTGCTTGACTGGTCTTGAAGTGTATTTGGTTTTAATGAAGATGGATACACCTCCACCTTTGGCTCCTTCATGCTCATTTTGAAGGTCTAAACATGTGGAAGGCATTGTAGCCTTGCATGGCCGGGGTGCTGTTAGTGACCTTAAACTATGTCTCGGTAATTCCACAGATGTCATTTCCCTCCAAGGTGAGGAGTGCTTCTAGGGAGTGGACGCATACCTGTACCTACCACTGCTTACTAATTTCAACTCATATGTCAGTCTTATTTACTTCTCTTCTTGTAGTCACAAATTGAGTGGTACAAGATTTGCATTAATCATTTGTTATACCTAATTATGTATGGAAAAATGTATATGTAACCACATTTGAAAATATGTACAACGTGGAAAATGAAAATATACTCTTAATTATGGATCCCCTTCAGTTGATCGACCTTCCGAAGTACAGAACATCATATGGCTGAGACCATATAACCGGCATTTCGGAAGATCGAACCTAAAATAAAAAAAGATAAAAACAGTGTTTTTTTATTTTTGTTTTTTGCAAGAGGGCAAGTCACCCTGCACCCCCACACCCCCTGATAATTAAATATGCCAACTCCGAGATCGCACTACATTGAGGAAAATGGCAAATTTTCCATTCTGCACTGTACAGCGATCTCCATTCACACTGTTTGACTTTCCAAAATGTCAGTTGTATGGTCTCGGCCATATGATATTCGGCTTTTCAGAAGGCTGATCAACTGAAGAGGGTCCCTTAATTACATATGTATATGAATATTGGAGCTTAAATAAATAAAATAAATACTTCTGTGAATCAGACAGTTGTTTTTTTTCCATTTTTATATTAGTGATATTTTACAACACTTTATCTAGGGTGTATTATTACCCCGTTTTACTCCTCACAAAGGGAGATAACTTACTGGAATTGTTTCTCACCAACATGTGCGACTGCTGCATCACTCCTATAGTATGTTCTTCCCTGGTGAGATCTAATCATCGGTCTGTCTCATTCGAAGTTTCTGTCCAACCCCTCCCCAGCTGTAACCAGGCTAAAAAACTTCTCGAAAGCTGACTACAGCCTCCTAAGAGAGGGTATCAGCAGCTTCACACCACCACCACCACCACCTCTCAGATGATGCAGACAACTATGCTGAATAGTACACCAGTGCAGTATAGAAGCACCTGTACAACTGCAGGACTCAGCCATACCCAACAGAGCTAAAATCTGCTCCTCAAGGAAACACAAACCTGTCTGGGTCTTAGCGGGGGGGTGGGGGGGGGTTGGCTTCCCCTGATTACAGTTATAAGATCTTCAGCCATTCTTATCATTTGTTTTTTTAGACATCCTGTATCAATAGGCTTTACACAAAAGGAAGAAACTGTTGTCCAACGGTAAAAATGAACAAATTCCAAATTGGAAAAACTCCCTCTGCCTCAGCAAGCAAATTAGATCACTAGTGAAAACCTCCAAGTCCAATTATGAGTTGAAACTAGCCTTCAAAACAAAGGGAAACCACAAGTCCTTCAGCTACATTAGGAACCTCCATGGCAAAGCCCAAGCTTGTTCTGAACTAGTACTTAATGGTACCACTGATCCTGCTGGCTGATAGGTTCAATGCAAACTTCACCCCCTTATCACCCCCCCAAAGGCCCAGTTGACATCCTCGATATTTCTCCCACAGCTTGCATCTCTGTAGATCAAGTGTTAAAGACCCTATCCAAGGCAAAGAACATAGCTTCCATGGGGCCTGATAGTATCTGAGGCTGTATTCTGCACCATCTCCAGCAAGAACTAGCTTCACCATTGAGCACCCTATTCAACCACAGCCTAACTACAGGCTTTATTCCAGCAGAGTGGAGAACTGCCATTTTCATCCCTTTGCACAATGGTGGTGCCACTACTGACCCGGGTAACTATCACCCCATGAGCTTGACAAGTCTGATGTGTAAAGTCATGGAGGGTATTATTATGGATCTCATAAACAAGGACATAGGCAATCTCCAAGCACTTGACCCCACCCAATTCAGATTAGTCAGGGGCAGATCTTGCCTATTGAACCTAGATGACGACTTTGAGACGGTCACCAAGGCCCTGGATGAGGGAAAGTCAGTACATAGAGCTTATCTTGACCTGGCCAAGGCCTTTGACACAGTCCCTTACTTGGGCATCATCGAAAAGCTAACACAACTTGGTGTTAATCCCTGTCTGGTCAGATGGGTGGTCAATTGGCTGACAGGACCCACAAGATCAAAATAGGCACTGCCACCTCTGACTGCAGACCTGTCGCTAGTGGTGTTCCCCAGGGATCTGTCCTGAGATCCCTACTGTTTGGCATATACTTCTCAGAGGTCCAGGCAAAGACAAAGGGCCTGTGGCTGACCGAGTTTGTGGATGATTGTAAGTTGGGTGCTGTCATTAACTCCCCAGATGATGTTAACATACTGCAAGAGGGTCTCACAGCTACAAATGACTGGTGCCACAGTCATGGCCTTAAGTTGAATGCAAAAAATGTATTATCATACCATTTGGCAAAAACACTACACCTGCTGATTATCACATCAATGGCAACCCCCTAAGCACACAACCTGTGGTGAAAGACCTGGGTAGTCAGGTTGACAACAATCTCACATTTGACCATCATGTGGCACGGTGGTCAGAAAAGCCTTTTAGTTGGTTCATCTCGTAAGTAAAGGGATTGCATCCAGAAAAAAGGAGGTTATTACCTCTCTGTACTCCTCCCTTATTAGACCTATAATTGAGTATAATGCCTCATTTGGCATGTATCTCCCCAAACACCTGCACCAACTGGAAAGGCCACAGAAATACGTCACAAGGAGAATCCATGGCCTCCAACACCTATCTTATGTGGACAGGCTTAAATCACTGTCACTGTACTCGGTATCATACAGATTGCTCAGAGATGATATGTGTCTCGCCTACAAGGCAATGTCAGACCCTTGCTCTACTGGAGATGCTCCATATCTGCAAGTCTAACTCCTCACCCATTACCTCACTTGATAGGCCTAAATCTAATATGCAACATCAACAAAACCTGCTGGAGAGATGGTCTCCCAGAGGCTGCCCCGTCTCTGGAATGGACTTCCCATACATGTCAAACAGAGTACCTCACTGACCCTCTTAAAACGCAACCTTGATGAGTGGATGGGAAACCATAAATTTGTCCCAGGGGTTCCACCTTTGTCCCCTCACTGATGGGCGAAAGGTGCTGACTGAGGTTTCTTTTTTTGGGATAAACTCTTGGCTAGGTTTGTAACGGCCCCAGGGCCATTCGCCTAGTAATCTCCTATGATCCTATAATATATGCTTGTAGCTTTCTCTGGTTCTTCGAAATAAGATAGCTACTTCCTTTTTTGACATAGGATTACTTCTTTTTTGTTTAGATAGTTTGGCTTATATTGTGCTTCTGCCTTTGTTTTTCTCATGTTACCTTGTCAGTCTTTACGGCAGATGAGTTTCAAGGCTTCAAGAAGTGTACAGCCTGCGGACATAAGATTCCACAACAAGGCCTGCACTTCCTTTGTTTATTGCCTGAGGCAACACATCTAGAGACAAACTGAAGCTTGCTATTTTTTTGGTTTCAGGGCCATTCATGGTCGAAGAGGTAAACTTGTTTTAAAGGGTTTGAAACCCCAGTCAGGACAGTCAACTCAGGCCTTAATTTCTTCCACTACTTCCTCTGTATTCCCAGCTAAGACTATGAAGAAATCTAAACAAACGGAAAAGTCTAAGAAAAAAAGAGACTGTTGAATCTAAAAAGAGATCAGATAAATTTGGAAAGCAGTCTGTGGTCCCTTCAGAGCCCTTGGGTCCAGCACCAAAAATGCAGTGACCATCTAATCTGATAAACCCCCCCCCCTGATACTCCTCATTTTTCTCCAGACAGGGTGAGTACCCGGCTCCGTTTTGCTTTTCTTCACGAGAGGCGCTCATCTAGATCACCATCAGTGGCTTCATTCTCCAGGTCCATTCAGTCATCGAGGAGCTCCATCCTTCCAAAACAGATGTTGTCAGGATGATGTGGAGATTTTTTTCAGATGCAAATTCAACTAAGAGTTTTGTTTCATCCACACAGGATGTACAGATAAGGGCTGTAACCACCCCTCCGCCAATTTCTTCAGTTGTGGTCTGATGCTGTCAAATCAGGATGATTCTTGGAGCAGCAGCATTGGTACAGGGACTCAAGGTGCAGAGTCTGTACCAAAGCTGTCTGAACTGTGTATCTCGCTCATCTCCTGTGCACTAGACAGCTCTGCCTCGATGTCTACTTCAGATCCAGGTCGAGGGAGTCTCTCCCTTCGTCATGCCTTGATGGTGTGGGAGTCTCTTTGGGCCCAAATTCTACCTTGGTGTTTGAGGCTTTTAAAAGGGATCTTGCTTCGCCAAGGGAAAAGGAGTTTTGTTTGCACTTGGCTCAGTCGCAACCTCTTTTGGACATTTAGTCTGATTCTGCATATCTACATTGACAGCGATAGTCAGCTTCCTTTAGCCTTGAAGCTGCTCATCACATGAGATTCCTGTCTGATTCTGACCTGTCTCTGGAATTCCAGTCAAGACAGCGTCAGACATGTAAGAGGAAACGTTTAGATTCTACTCTGGTATTAGTCACTGAAGACACAGAACTGAGTAAAGGAGAGATGGATCCCCAAGATTCCATGTGAAGAATGTCACCTTTGATGACGTTTTGGAATTGATGAAGCACCGAGGGGTTGGTGCACTGATATGCCAGTCCACTGAAGAGTCTGTGTTACTCAAGTCTTTTGGAGACTGCTCTTCTACTGCCTTTTTTTAATAACCTGCTGATGCATTCATAGACCTGGTTGCTCAGTAGGCCTGAAAGACTCGAGAAGTGGCAGACCCAGTCCCTAAGAAGCCAGCCAGTATTTTGGTTATACCCAGGGAAAGAGCACACTGGTCCCCAAGTAGATGCCATGGTTGTGGCGGCAGCCACTAAGAATGAATTCTGCTGAAGAAAGTCTGTCCATCCTCCTAACAGGGAATCTGGACTGCTGGACAGATTTGGGAAATGGAAGTATGCTTCAGTAGATTTCAGACTTATAGTGCTGAACTATCTGGTCCACATGACGCATTTCCAGAGGAACCTGACAAAGGAACTCAACAAGTCTGTGTCAGGTAACCTACTGACAGACATCCGGAAAGCAGTGGAATCCCTGCTGGTTACCTTACAATCATAGTCTAACATATCCATGCATCTGATTTCCAATGCAGCTGATGGTACGGTTAGAGCAGCAAGTTACGGCATAGCCATCCGCTGACATGGCTGGATGCAATTGTGTGACTTTGCGGAAGGCTTCCAAATGTCCTTCCCTAACACTTCCTTTGATGGCTCCACACTCTCTGAGCCAAAGGTTAAAGAAATTCTCACTAGGAGCAAGCAGTTGTGATTTCTTCAGTTGTGGTCTGATGCTCTAAAATCAGGATGATTCTCGGAGCAGCAGCATTGGTACAGGGACTCAAGGTGCAGAAGAACCTTGCTTCTCCACCCCTCAAAGAACCTTCTCCAGGAATCAGAGAGCTGGAAAGAAGATGTCGTTCAGGAAACCTCAAGGGTTCAACCAGGACAGACAGGTCCCCCCTGAAGCAGAGGAGGGAACAATTTCAATGGACATCGCCCTAGAGGCAGAGGTGGACTGCAGAATCAAGGATTTTGCAGTCCCTTTTCCAAGAAGTCCTTCCTGCGCTCCTGAAAGATTGCTCAACTGCCATACTGTGCTTATCCTTGGATCCTCAAGCTTGGCAGGCCATCAGATCAAATACTTGGATAGTGCAGATAGTCACCAGAGGCTATATAATACCTTTTGTTTCCCCTCCCTTAAAGAAAAGAAAGAGTCCAACAGTACCACTGCAGATGGTCCTCAACAGCTGAAGTCTTAAAGGTGTTAGAAAAAAGTCATCCAATAGGTCCCCTTGCACAGTTAGAGTCTCGAGTCTATTCCAGGTTATTTTTAGTTCTGAAAAAGACAGGGACCCTAAAGACAATTTTGAACCTCAGTCATTTCATTCCATTCATAAAACAGAAAAAGTTGCGGATGGTCAGTCTATTCTACCTCTTATTGAAGAAGGTTGATTGGATGTTGTCTATAGATCTTCATGATGAGTACTACCATATGAAGATTTCAAGGCAGTTACGGAGATTTCTCCATTTCTGGCTTGGTGCAAATCTCTTCCAATTCAGGGCATTGCCCTTTGGTCTCAACACAACCCTCTGGGCATTCATCAAGTGCATGGCAGTAGTCGCAGTGCATCTCAGACTGCTAGGGTTCTTGGTGTTCCCATACTTAGATGACTGGCTCATCACCGCACCAACCAGAGATGATCTACTCCAGCAGCGACACTTATTGCTACAGGTTCTTCAACTTTTTGAGATGACAGTCTGACACTCCAAAAGTAAATCGATACCCACGCAACAAGTAGATATCATCAGGTGCCACTTGAACACAAGCAACCAGATAGCCACTCTGCCAGACTCCAGGGCTGTTTCTATTCATAAGACAGCCTTGCAAAGTCTTCAGCACCCCTCGCCACTTGTAAGACTTATCCTTCAATTGCTAGGACTGATGGCATCAACAATAACGTTAGTTTCCCTAGACAGATACTACATGAAGATTCTTCAATGGACCCTTACAGTACAGTGGTCCGAATTCCTGCAATACAGTTCATGCTCTGATTTGTATAATGCTGTATGCAAGTCTAACATCACATGATGGTAAACCTCCACAGCTCTCGTAGAATGTCGGCCCTTTTCTGCACATGCTCCCCTGGGGTGGGTAGTTACATTTAGAAGGGAAGACTGTTCAGGGTGCTTGGTTAAACACAGAGGCCACTCTCCTCATCAGTGTCCTGGAAATGAAGGCAGTCTTCCTAGCACTGCAGGATTTTCCAGGACACACTACCCAGGGATGTGATTTTCATTGAGACAGATGATATGTCAGCAGTCTGGTACATCAGCAAGCAGAGTGGAAGCTGTTCATATCCTCAATGCCGAGAGACCATGAGAGTGTGGCAGTGGTGGTGATGTCTTCCCATCTCCTTCTCATAGCAATGCATGTCCTCGGGACTTCCATTGTGTTGGCAGACAAGTTGAGCAGATCTATCTTCATGTATCACAAGTGATCATTCAATCAAGCAGTGACAAATCAGATCTTCAGCCACTGGAATCAACCATGCTGCTATCTTTTTGCTTTGTACCTAAACTACAAGTGCACCAGGTAATTTGCTCTAATCCCTCTATAGGAAAAGTCTCTGAGACATGCTGTAGTCCACAATTGACCCCCAGGTCAATTTGTATGCCTTTCCTTTGATAACAAAGTTCATTGAAAAATCAAGAAAGTGCAAGGTGAAAGCAGTCCTCATTGCCCCTTTCTGGCCACAGGAAATATGGTTCCTTCTCCTCTGGCCTCATCTATTTTGTCCTCCTTGGACACTGGGGAGTCTTCCAGATTTATTTATTTATTGCATTTGTTTACCAGGAAAGTCCACTGGGCCTAAAAGAGCCCATTTTCAGTGGAGGCCTGGGGAGAAAAGCTCCAACAAGAATATAGATACAGAAAATATTAAACATTAATTGGTACAAAAGTAGATACAGTGTTACACATAGTAATTACAGTAATATATACAGAATGTATACATAAAAGCAGGAATTTTGTTGGTTGCCAGATGAATTCAATCAGAGAGGTATAAACGGAGATATATTATTATACCAGTATCAACAAGTGATGAAAAATAATTATGGAGAAAATATCAGTTAGCAGTAGCAAAAAGCATAAGAGTTTAGTTATCATATAAGGAGGAGGAGGTTAGGTTATTGAGCAGATACATAGCCAGGAAGAGGTGGGGTGATTTTTCAGTATTTGTTTGAAGGTGGTGATGTTGCCTGTGTTTCTTATAGAAGGTGGAAGTGAGTTCCATAGTTTGGCGACAGTGAAGAAGTAGAGGAGTTGACCAGCAGGTAAGGTGGGCTTTTCTCCTTTTAGAAGTAGATAATTTTCAGATCTTGGTTGCATGCAGGGTTGGTATTGAGCAAGTAGTGTCGAGAGAACAGGACAGTCTGTGGGACTGTAGATTATTTTGTGCGCTGTGATTAGTTGGGTGAATGAGAGGTTGTGGGGGAGTTCCAGCCAGCCTAATTCTTTCAGTGAGTTACAATGGTGGGACGAGGATTTGGCCTTGGTGGCAAATTTGGCTATTCTGTTGTAACACATATCAAGTTTGGATTTTGCAGAATTTTGGATATTGGTGAGGAGAGGGATGCCATAAAGGAGAGAAGGTAGTAAAAAGGTGGTTGCAAGAGTTTGTCTAGTAAAGAGGCTAAGAAAGTGTTGCCTGAAGAGCATATCAAGCTTTTGGTGTGTTTTTTGATGTTATGTATGTGTAGGTCAAAGTTAAGGTTTTCATCTATTATAATACCTAGTAGTTTAGTGTGTGGGGCAACTTCTATAGTGGTATTGTCTTGGGCTTGTATAGTGAAGAGTTTTTTATCTAGGGGAGTGGTTTTCTTAGAGATAAAAAATACTAGTTTATTTTTTTTTGGATTTAGGGCAAGATGATTAAATATCGAGGATTCAGTAGAGGTGAGGGCATTCTGGGTGATTTGCTGGAGTTCAGAGCTGGAATTTGCGGTGCATATTATTGTAGAGTCCGCATACTGGATTACTGAGCATTGTGGGAGAATGGAGTTAAAGTTTTAGCAAAGTTGCTAAAGGAAGGGAGAGTAAGATTGTTGCCATTTGGTCGATTGCTGCCTGTTGGAGAGATAGCGATTGAACCATTGTAGTGAAGGGTGGATAGTTTAGAAAGGCGGATGGTATGGGAAATGGTATCAAAAGCTTTGGTGAGGTCTAGGAAAAGAGAAGTGATTATTTTTCCGGAATCCCATGCTCTGTTAACTGCATCAGGGAAGGAGAGGAGGGCAGTAGTGGTGCTGTGTCCTGGTCTGAAACCATGTTGATTGGGTGATAGAATTTGGTTTTCAAGCAGGCGGTTGAGGAGTTGGGCATGGATGCATTTTTCCAGTATTTTAGAGGGGGGGGGGTGAGAGAATTGCTATGGGCCAAAGTTTGTGGTGTCTGTGTCTCCTTTCTGTAAGGGAAGAGTGAATGTTTTTTCCAGATGTCTGGGACTAGGGATTCTTTAATCAATCTGTTAATGAGCATGCTGATGGCATAATCTATAGAGTCTGCATCTAGCTGCAGGAATTGTAGGGGTAGATTGTCAGGGGCCAGAATAAAGGGTTTTAGCAAGTACTTTTTTTTATTGTGGCGGTGGGTATGGGGGAGAATTAGTTGGAGTCGAGGGTAGGATTGTTTTCTGGGATGATTTGGTCATCAGCTGTTTTGGTGGTGGTAACCATAGGAAAGGTAGTAATTAGGTTAGCTATGGTGTCATTGAAGTAGGAATTGAAGAAGGTGGCAAGTTTGGTGAAGGTTTTGTCTGGGTCAGGGGATGAGTTGCCTTGAGAGCCTGGGTGTAATAGCTAGTTAATGGAAGACCAGAATTTTTTGGGGTTACCTTCATGTTGGCTTTGTAGGTGGACGTAGTGGGCTTTTTTATCTCTGGTTATTTGTCATTTTGCTTGGTTATGGAGTTGTTTGTATTATAGAAGATTTAGGGGTCTTTGTTTTTCTGCCATGACTTCCAGATTCTGTCCCTTGTGGACATTACTTCTTTGGTGGATTTTGAGAGCCAGCTTGCATGGTTATGCTTTTACTCGTTTTAGGCGGGTGGTTGCTTGCCTATTTAGGATGTCTAGGAATGTTGAGTTGAAGAATTCAACAGCCTCATTAACTGGTAGGGATTTGAGGGGATTTACAATTTGGTTTTGCTAAGGTTTCATTAAATGTGTATGGTTGGAACTTAGTCAAATTTCTGTTTGATTTGTATTGGTGTTGACCTGGGGTTGGGGTAGATTTGTGTAGGATATATGCTGGTGGTAGTCGCTAATGGTATTAGGCAGTATGCCTGCATTGGTGATATTGTTAAGGTAGGACACTAATATCCAGTCTCTTGTGGATCCCCAATTGTTTTTGTGGGGTCTCTTTGATGTCTTACATTAGTTGGGAGAAGTTGTAAAGGTTTATGTTTTTTTGAGGGGTTCTTTTGGGCAGTGTCTAGCCAATCAATATTTACATCACCTAGGATGATGGTTACATTATTTATGTTTTGGAATGGCCAGGCAAGTATGTTCTTTAATATTGATATGTTGTTTCCTGGAGAAATATGTAGAGAGATTATGCAAATGTTTTTATGATTGTTAAGTTTTAATATAGAGATTAGTTCTTCAGTTGGGGAGAAGTTGGATGCTGGTTTTGAGTAGGGAATTAAAGTACATTTCCTAGGGAAGAGTATTGCTACGCCCCCTCCTCTGTTGTGGGGCTTGATCAGCTCTTAGGCATGAGTAGCCTGGGGGAGATATTCTGTGTTTTTTACATATGATTTCAACCAGGTTTCTGTAGCTGCTATAATATCAGGGTTGTTTTGTGAAATCCATGCCTGGATTTCACTTATCCTGTTTCGAAAGCATTGGAGATTTATGATTGATAGCATGAGAGATTTGCTAGGTTTGCTGAGGCTGGGGAGGGTTGGGCCTGGGTTGGGTTGTATATCACAGCACTGGAATATAATGCTTTGGCAAATTATGGTGGCTGTACTTAGTTTTTTTCCTAAAAATGGTATAGTTGCTTCTAGTGGTGTTATAATGGGGGTGTCTTTGGAGAGGTAGAAGTTTTACTCTGGATAGTACAAAGGTATTAGGTGTGAATGAGCTAGGGTGGATGTCCGAGTAACTTGGTAAATGTGATTTATGTGTGGTGGTTGTACAGGTGGATGTAGGAGGCATGTGGGATGTCTGGAAAGTTTTGATTATTGTTAGGAGAGAGAGTGTAAGTGAGAGAAGTGAGATCATAGTAATAGTACTGATGGACATGATGGTGGTTGAGTGCATTGTAATACCAGAATGAATATGAGCAGGATAGCTATAGTTTAGGGGATGGAGCACTATGTAGCCCTGTTTAGAATGGGTGGGGAGGTAGAGTAGTTAAGAGGTATGGTATGACAGGGGGAGTAATTAGGGGGTTATGGGATAGGTGGAAGAGAGGTGTGGGAGGGATCAGGTTTGGTATAAGGTTAATGTTACGGTGGTGGGTGGGAAGCGGAGTGAGAGTAGCAAACGGTGCGGGCTTGGTCCCGCAGAGAGAAGAGCTGAAAAACTATCCGTTTAAGGTGATTAATAAGCTTAAGATACCAGTATCTAATAAAAGATTAATCTAAGTAGATCTGGAATGCTTTAAGTAAGTATCACTGTAAGCATGCAAACGGGGTTGTTGGGCAGTTATAGAGATAGTTATAGAGATAGTTATGAGTAGTATAGAGAGGATGATGAAATTAAAAGCAAAAAATTACTAATTTAAACAGTGAATGCTTGGAACTGGAAGTCTGTGTGTCTGTAAGGCTAACTCAGGGCGTTATTGCGCCATATAGTACCAATAGGCTGGAATAACAGGGAGTGGAGAACCCTTCACTGTTGTTGTGCATACACTTTTTAAGACTAAGCCTTACAACTTTACAAATGTTCTTCTGATTTATCCATCCAGGCAGCCTCACCTAGACCCAGAGACATTGAAGCTAACTGCATGGTTCCCCCAATTTTAACGGTGGCCAGAGATGTTTGGCTCTCCACTCAAGTAGTTTATATTTTGTTAGCCTCTTAAAAATAGAGTACCAGAAAAGTTTACCTCAGCAAATGGAGGAGATTCTGTATCTTGTCAGCAGCCAAAGGGGTATTCCTAGATTTTTCAGACATATTTCAAAAAGATTCCAGCTTCTCAATAATTGAAGTGCAGCTAGCTGTTGTTTCCAGTGTTCATATTGGATATCATCAGATGGCTATAGTTTCTCTAAAGATTTCAAAACCCTTTCTAAAGACCTCCCATAATGGAATCTTTTTCTCTGTGGGGCGTAACTGTCATGCTTCTAGCATTACCCCCCCCCCCCCTTTGAACCAACAGCATCAGCAGACTTAAAGTACGTCTCTTGGAAGACTGTTTTTCTGGTGGCCATCACTTCAGCTTAAAAGAATTTCCGAATTACAAGCACTTTCTTGTAAACCTCCTTACTTGATTTTCCATAAGGATAGGGTTTGAGAACTAATTCTATATTCATTCTAGAAGTAGAATCTGAAATGAACATTAATCACATCATTAATTTACCATATTTTTTCCATGATTTTCTAACAAAGGAGATATATGCTCTAGATCTATTAGATGTCTGCTAGGGGGGCATTTGGGCCACTGATGAAGTTGAAACTACTACTGAACTTTTAATTAGGAATTGGATTTAGAGGAAATGCCTTTGGACATTAGGTAAGCTAGATAGAAGGCTTTCTGGACTACTGCTGAGCCACGTTGGTCAAAAGATAAGGGATTATCAATGAGTGCCATACTGCCTTGTGTCATCTGTATGGTATGGTGAAGAAATGTTTTATTTACCAAAGTGAACTATATTATGTTTTTTCACATTTAATTTGTGAACATTGTCCTTGTACCACATCTGTTCTTCCCTGTGGTGAATTTTTTTTTCTTGAAGAACTGAAGACAACATGCAGCAGTGAAGGGGTACATAAGGAAGCATTATGCTTACATTCCAGTATGAGACCCATATTGGTACTTTGCATGGAAGGAAGAAAAAAAAGCCACCAGTTTTGCAGTTTCCGCTGGGATTTGACGCCGAAGACATGGGTATAACCCAGATTTTATGATGTATTTTTCCCGTGGCTTTCCCCTCAAATTTCTTTTATCGTCATCGTAAGTATACTGACATGAGTGCATTTTATTTTGCATTTTAAGCTTTGTATTATTGATAAGCTCATCAGCCTGGGCCTAAACCCTTACGTCACAAGATGGATCGCAAACTGGCGCTCAGACAGATCCCATAAAGTAAGAGTAGCGGGATCTATGTCCGAATCCAGACCAGTAACGAGTGGTGTGCCTCAGGGCTCTGTCCTGGGGCCCCTCCTGTTTGGCATATACTTCTCAGAAGTACAGGCAAGCATGGAAGGGCTGTGGCTGACTAAGTTTGCGGACGACTGCAAACTGGGTGCTATAATAGAGTCTCCGGCTGACATGGAGATCCTCCAGAAGGGCCTAAATGAGACTGATGCATGGTGTCAAAGCCATGGTCTCAAGCTAAATACAAAAAAATGCGTAGTAATCCCCTTTGTAAAAAACAGAGTACCCGCAAACTACAACATAGGAGTTAATCCCCTGAAATCTGAAGAAGAAATAAGGGATCTAGGGACCCAAGTAGATAGTCAGCTTTCCTTTGATAACCATGTTTCCAAAGTGGTTAGAAAATCCTTTTATTTGACCCATCTGATCACGAAAGGGTTCGCATCAAGCTGTAAGGATGTAGTGGTGCCCCTCTACTCTTCCCTCATCAGACCCATTATTGAGTACAATGCACCAATTGGAATGTACCTGGCTAGACATTTCCAGCAGCTGGAGAGACCACAGAGGTACCTAACCAAGAGGATTACTGGCCTCAAACAGTTGCCCTGTGCAGCACGATTGAAAAAGCTAAGACTGTTCTCTGTTGCATACCGCTTTCTCAGAGGCAATCTCTGTCTAACGTACAGAGCCATGTCCAACCCAGAATTGTTGAACATGCTCCATCTTAGCAAAACCAAATCTACTTGAGCTACACGCTCTAGGGATATAAACCTCAACACAACAATGAATAGAACATGCTGGAGGGATAGATTCCTTCAGAGACTTCCCTTACTATGGAACAGGGTCCCGATCTACATAAGACAGAGCCCCCTCACTATCACTCTTCAAGAGGAACCTTGATGAGTGGATGGGTAACAGAAAGTTCAACCTGGGGATCACACCAACAGCACTACTAGATAGGGGCCAAGGGTACTAGCTGCTAGTACAAGGGTCTAGGGAACTACTAAAGGGGCGGTGAATACCGCACAACGGGCAGATAGCCCAGTACCAACCTGTGAACCTATGAAAGGGTGGATTTGAGTTTAACATACATGTTAAAGTGAAGTACATTTTAATATGTTCTGATTTTACCAACATTAATAGTGTTTTCTTTTTTGTGTTTCAGCTTGATCCAAGAATAATTCAGCCATTTTTGTCAGACTGCCATGAAACTGTTGCCAAACTGGATAATCAGAATATGAAGGCTATTAAGGGGCTTGAAGACCGGCTGTATGCACTGGACCAGATGATAGCTAGCTGTAACAGACTGGTAAATGAACAAAAAGATCTTGCTCAGGTAACATATACTCAGCAACTAATTAATGATTGAAGATGTATCACAGTACTGTAGTAGATTGGGGCTTGATACTTCTCTGGCAGTATGACATGTCCTAATTTCTCACTCCTGCAGTGCAGATTATCCATATGAGATGGCTCAGATTAACCCTAGTGGGACAGACTTGATAACTTCATACCACAGCTGGCAAATATGAATAGAGTAGGAGGAGAAAGGACCAGATACTTGCCACTACTGCATGCAGATTGCATCTTAATGGTTGGTGTCTTATCCCTATATTCCAATGTATGGTGTACTACAGTTAAAGCGGTATGGACGTGATAGTGCACTTGTTTGAAGGGTACCACCCACCTTTGTAAGTGATGTAAACCCCCCCCCCCCAATCAGATGCCTTGATGGCCTCTAGTAGGCGTTAGGGATTTGTCAGTAGAGAGAAACTTTGAACACACACAGTACTTTCTCCCCATGCCCAACTGCAGCACGTGCCCAAGTCAGTAATTGTACTTGAGTTGCCTGGGTCAAATCTAAGAACGATTGACCCCATTGCTCCTACTACCATTGAAACTGTCTGGGTGTCCTCATTCCACATTGCCCTTGTTTCTGTTTGCATATCTTGGTATTTTAACAAGAACAAACCACCCATGTAAAAGTTAATCCAGTGGAACTCCAGAAAGCAAATAGAACAGAGAACCAGTAGAACACACAAACTGCTAGTGTGTACCAAGGGATTCACTTTATAATCTCGAATGTCAGTATCTGGAGACTATAAAGCTGAAAATTCAAAATACCGAAACCCTAAAAGTGTGAAATTCAAAATCGCGACTTTTAAATATACCCTCCACCACACAAACGCACACACACCTTCCTCCCCACACTACAACAAACAAACAAAACACACACAAACACAACAACAGAAATGCACAGTTACCCCATATATAATCAGGGGGGCAAGTCCCCCTGCACCCCCCCCATGTGGGGGAGGGCTGTGCCTCCCCCCCGCTACTTTAACTCTGAGGTCGCACTAAAAAGGCAAAGACACTAAACCCACCACTACACACTCTACGTTCCCCTTGCACAAACACACATTACATACGTACAAACACCACCATTCTCAACACTTACACACACACTCTTACCTACATACCGTAACCTACACCTACAACTTCCCAAGACACTAACATACACTAAAATCCCTACCCAAAACCCTTAAAATATAAACACTTACCTGACTCTTCAGCTATCCATTAACACAGCGCACCACCACAACTGCTGATTTGACATTTCCGGATTTGGTTGTGTGGACTGTCATGCAACTGGTCTTTCAATATTTCAGTGTCGAGATAATGAAATTCGAGATTTCAGTATTTCAAGATAGTGAAGTGCACCCGTACCAAGAACACTTTAATGAAATGCAAGTAAAAACACTTTCGTCATCAGGCTCCTTCAGGCTTAGTACTAGTTTTTCTCCTTTGCATAAATATTGCACTATATTAAATCTCTGTTTCTTTCCCATGTCCATATTCCTTCTTCATATGCCTCCTTACTTTGGGGAGTCATTGTTCCGTTATGCTGTAATATAGCCTGTGTTAGACTTTCTACACTAAATCTTTCACTTTGCAGGTGTAAGATAACTTAAACATCTATTTTGTTTTTAACTTCTACTTTATTGCATCTTTCACCCACACTAATCACACTGCTTGAAATCCATCATTCCTCTTTTGTTAGCGATGTTGAGTCAAAGAAAAAATTAGGCACAGCAGAGAAAATAGCAGTCTAAGACAGAAACAGTTGGAAAGGAGAAATATTTAACAATGTATTAGAGAAGGTTTTTTTTTTTTTTAAGAAAAGGAAAAGGGAATTCTAACAGTGGTATAATAGATTACCAGAAGGGTAAGGGAGGGGCCATGCCAACAATGGTACAGAGATTACCACAAAAAGGGTAGGAAAAAAAGGTCGCAAATGCAATAGAGTGGAAAGAAAACTATTCTAAGAGAAAAAACGAAGACTATAAAGACATAAGAGAAAATATCCACAAAAATCTTTCACTTAGCTGAGAGAGCTGGCTTGGAACATCTTGAAAAGTACGCGGCAAACCAGATCTGAAGAAAGGGAAAGAGGGGCACTATGAGTAGGACTTAGCTTGAAAGTTTTTGGCTGGCGCGAGCTTGTATATTGGTAGAGTCAGTTCCGAGGTCGGAACCGAAGTCCTATCAGTAAGGAATGAATGAAGATTTACATCATCAGATGACATATTAGTAGCACTGTTAATAAGAAAAAGAAAAAACTGGCAAGAGTCATCAAAGCTTACCAACAAGACAGGCTCACGTAATAAAAAAAAAAGGCAATATAAAAGGAGAGGCTACCAATATCAACAAGAAAGATGGAATTAAACACCTTGATAGACTGGATTCTTTTTCTGATATTGAAGTTATTGGTGATCATGGACGAGTAACTGATGGACAACATAGAGAGGTTTTAACTAGTGAATCCAGTGATTCAAGTGAGATAGCTTTTTTCTCACAATTGGCAGAAACTGGCAGTTTACCTACAAACCAGGAGGCACTGACTGTTGTTCCAAAGAAAAAAGGCAAGATCAAAGGTCATTAAAAGGGACTAGTCATATTTTTAATTTATTGGCTAAGGCTTTTCCTTTTTCCCAACAAATAGAGCTTCTGTTAACATGTTTATTGATTTTAAATTATTTGATAGAAAGCTGAATTTAAAATATATTTTACATAATGTAAATGACAATGTTTTCAAAAGATGTAGCACATTCAATCCCACTTTAGTTAACACACTCCGCACTTTTGCCTCCACATGTGAAGCAGAATTATATAGTCTTTTCCATAACTTTTCACATAAAAGATTAGATAGGAAGTTTTACAATTTAGGTAAAACAACAATATGAGGCTCTTAAGAAATTAGGTAGTTACACAGACTTAAGATACATGAAAGCAGATAAGGAGCATGCCATAGTTATTATAGAAATTATCAAACATTATAAAGCCATTGAAGAGCCGTTGTCTGATGAAACAAGTTATAAAAAAGTTTCTAAAAGTTTTGTAAGAAAATGTTGCAAAGATATTGACTTGTGTTTATTAGACTTGTTACACCAGGGGTATGTTACTCTTGATTTATTTGAGTATCTTATGGTTGAAGAGTCACAATTAGGTATGCTGTTTGTGATTCCCAAAATGCATAAAGACTTAGAACATCCCTTTTTTAGGCTAATTGTGTCTGCTCCTTTTTTTAAAAAAAGTTAAAATTTCTGCATATCTAGATAAAATTTGGAACCCCATAGTCCAGGCTAGTAATTTTTATTTGAAAGATTCATGGATGTTCTTAGATGAACCTTTTTCAGGTAAGGAAACTATGTTATGTACCATTGATGTTTGCTCACTGTATGCATCCATTGATCAAGAGGAAGGCCTAGAGTTTGTCAGGCTTTAAATTAATACTGTAGGCAGTTAAATAGGATGACACAATTATATGTCAGTTATTGGAATTAGTGTTATTTTTTTATGTTTAACAACAGCATTTTTCAACAAAAAAGTGGAGTAGTAATGGGAGCAGAAGTAACTCCTGTATTTGCTAATTTAGTCTTATACTGGTGGGAGCAAGAATTTTTGAGAAAGATTTATTTTTAGTAATGTTGGTCTCTGTAGGAAAAACACTGATTTGTTTTTTATTTGGGCAGGTGATGAAGCATCATTCTATGAATTTTTAAAACAAGTTAATAATAGTGTGGTATGGTTAGACTTTGTTCTGAGTATTGTTCATTTTCTAGATGTGGAAATTAATTTAAAAGTCTGTGACAGAAAGTTTTCTAGTAACATTTTTAGGAAGAATATGTTCACCAATAAATATTTAAATTATGAGAGTTTTCATCCCCCTTTAATGAAACCTAACTTATTTCGAGGGCAAATAATTAGATTAAGTCACTTGATTAGTGATGATGAAATTTATCTTGAAGGAGTGAACAAAGTTACAAGGATGTTTCAAGAAAGGGGATATCCTTTAGAGAAGCTTTCTATAATTTCTAGCAATATAAGAAAAGAAAGGCATGAAAGGTTTCCCCCTGATTTTGGAGGCAGGGTTCTGTCCTAAAAAATCAGAGACACCAAGTAAAAGTGAAGATAGCAAGGAATTTATTTGTTCCTTTCCCATAACTTTAAGTCTGTAAGGAACTGGTGTACTTCTCATTATTAGTAATAATTGGAAAATTTTGATAGGTAACCAAGAGCTTGTCAACATTATAGGGGACAAACTTAAGTTTATTTACAAGAAAACTCAAAACTTGAAACAGTTAAAAATTATGTCACATTCTGTTATGAATAAGAAATTAAGGACATTTCCTTGTTATGTTTGTTCACAATGCAGGTTTATTTTAACAGAAAGCAGCTTTTATTTTGAACATAATCAATATTTATATGTTGCCAAAGATAGATTTACCTGTCAGAGTGAAGGTCTAGTTGTGTGTTCTACGTGTAAACACTTTTATATAGGTAAGACTATGCCTACATTGACAGAATTAAAGAAAATAATTTTGCAATTAAGGACAGCGTGACTGCACTAGCTAGACATTCAGAGACATGTTTAGATTTTAAGAAGTTTCAATTTAGGATTATGGAAAAAGTTAACAAGGAAAAGTTTGTGGGGGCTTTCAGTTCTTATTTAGAATTTTTAGAACACAAATGGCAGATTTTTCTAAGAGCAGATGTCATTCCTGGAATTAATGATAACATTTCCATAAAGTGTTATCTTAAGTTCAAACATATTTGAATAGATTGGTATTGATTTTTATTACTTTAAGTAATGTTTTAAATTAAAAATATAAGAATTCTTATAAAGATTTGAACAATGTTTTTATTCATGATTTTTTATGGAAACGATACACTTCATTTCATTGGTTAATTAATTATACACGTATATGGCAGCTATTTAAATGGGTTTGACTTTTAATTGGGGTTTTCTGAGGAAATTCTTTTGAATAAAGGAGCGAAAGCGCTTAAAACTATTTTTTATGTGCCTGAGGGTCCGTTTTGTTTTTTAGTCGTTTTTCCAGTCTTCAGTTTGTTTTAGTATTGTATCAAATGTTTTAGCCAGATGTGGGTAGGCAGTGTGCTCAGTTTCCCCCTCATCCATTTTTTAGTGACCTTTTCAAAGAAATCCACCAAATTTAACAAGCGTGACCTTCCTTGGACAAAGCCAAACTAGGATGGAGCCAGTTTCTGAAGGTCTTCTATGGTCCTTTTTGATAATGTCCAGGATAATTCTTTCCATGGCTTTACAGATAAGACTAGTCAGATTAATGGGTCTGTAGTTTCCAGGATCTGTTGAAGGCTCTCCCTTTTGAAGGGGGAATGACTATCGCATTCCTCCATTCATGTTGCACAAAGCCTGTTTTAAGGCCGTAGTTAAATATTGACTCCAAGGGTCCAGATAAGTTTATTTATTGACATTTGTTAACCAGGAAAGTCCACTGGGCCAATGACCCATTATCAGTGGAGGCCCAGGGAGAAAAGTTCCATGCAAGCACAGAAATTTTTACATAACATCAGCTTAACTTTGAAAGTCAAGAAAGTTTTTACACAATACAAATTGAAGTAGATATACAATTCAAATACATATTTAGAGGTTTACAATACAAGAAAAATAAACCCATTGTGTTAGATTTTTAGTAATTCTGTTTGTATATTCTCATAAGTAAGAATACTGTTTAATCAATACTGTTTGCTCAGCCACAGAAATAAAGAAGCAAGAGAGATTGGATACAAAGACAGATAGTGTAAATTGCAACTGTATTAAGTTAGTAAAAGTATTTTTAGTGTAGAGTGGCCAAAACATTTAAGGTGGTTTAATCATATGACTACAAGAACAGACAATGTTATTGAGATAGTGTTCTTTTGTTGCTAATTTAAAAGTTTTTAAAGAGTCTAATTGAGTAAGAGAAAAGAGGGAGCGCATTCGAAAATTTAGCAATGACATGGGAATAGAGACATTGTCCAGCTCTTTTGTTGGGTTTAGTTATGGTTAAAAGTTGTTTGTTAGAGGACCTAAGATGCCGAGTAGGGATATATGTTTGTATTATAGTTTGAAGGGATGGGCAGAAGTTTGGATTATTTAGTAGTGTGTGGGTGAGAGTAAGTTGGGAGTAATGTAGGTAATGAGGGAACTCAAACCAGTTTATAGATTTAATGGCCAGGCAATGATGTGTGCGAGTTGGCATGTTGGAGACGAACTTGGCATTTTTATAGTAGCATGACTGCAGTTTGTTCAGGAGAGATGTGTGTAGGTTAGTGAAAATGGGGCAACCATAGAGGAGGGAAGGTAGAAGTAGACTGTTAGCTAGTTTCGACTTGGTAGACTTGTCCAAATAGAGTTTATGCCTATAGAGTTTGCCAAGCTTAAAATGGGTCTTTTTGATTGAGTTAGACTGTTCAGGAGGCATCCTGGAATGTTGTCAGGGAGCATTGAGGACCTGTTCTTGACTTCTGCAAGCCAGTACATGCTCACTAGTTATAGTCGGAGAGGGTTATGTTTGAGAGTATTTTTTGGGGATGGTTGGGGTGAGATGTGGTTTAAGCTGGAACTAAATTTGCCTGCTAACAGGTTTGCTACATTTACCAGAATCTGTGAATGTGGCACCATTAACCCCCCAGTTCAGCATATTGCTGTGTACTGGCCTTGAGGCTTCTTGCATAGCTGAAGAAGACCTTATGGTTATCTTTCACTTGGGAGGTGATCTTAACTGAAGGGTTGACTTCACTTTAACTAATTAGCCCTCTTAGTTAAGTATTTGCTTTGATGAGATAGTTTTTATCTTTATGGGAATTACCTTTCCTGATTTTTGCCATTTTTCCCCTTTTTTAAATATCCTTTATTTTATTTTACATTTGTTAACCTGGAAATTCCAACTGGACCAGGTCCATTTTCAGTGGAGGCCCGGGGAGAAAAGCTCCAGCATCTAGTTGTATAAAAACATTACAGCAAGTATAATGCACAAATAAGATGTAGTAAACGGGCTACAACATATATAGTGAACATGGTAATATAACAAGAAGTAACTAAAAACACTCCAAATAAATGATGATATAGAAAATAAGTAAAATGACAATGTCAGTTATACATTGGTAAGAGAAGAAAATATATTAAGTAAATTCTACAGTTAAAAGTTCAACTTTTTAAATGAACAAGCATGCAGGTGATCAGAGAGCAATTTGGAGAGTTAATAGCAGTGTGGGTAAGGTTATGTCATACAGGGACATAACCAGGTGCTAAGGAGATGTGATTTGCGGGAGTTTTTGAATATAGAGATGGAGGGGGCAGTGGACACGGAATTTTATTTATTTTATTTTATTTAACATTTGTTGACCGGGAATGTCCGACTAGGTTCCACAGAGCCTGTTTTCAGCGGAGGCCCGGGGAGAAATGCTCCAGATGCATGTCTTTGGAATGGGGTAGAGAGTTCCAATTTCTGGCAATGTTGTGGGAGTAGAGTGCTTTCCCTGCGTTATTATTGGCCTTGGTTATGGAGAGGAGAGATTTGGGCGCCATGAGAGCAGTTTTTTATTTCTGGGGCTAGTCCTGGGCTTGCTTCTGGTAGGTATAGCAGCCTGTATGTAGCTATTGACATGGTTGTACAGACTTTAGGCTGTTGCATTCTCGGGGTTTTGGAGGTGCATTGAATTTTGACAAGCCGTCACATAAAATGTAATTTGCCTTAGAATAGTTCCTGTTACTAGTTTTGATGGGATTATGGAATTGATTTGAATTTCAAAGGAGACAGCTTTGTGATCTGACCCTAGTAGGAAGAATGAGACTTGAAGGAGGATTGGGGGTACAGCATTCTCCCATACTTGTAAGCATGAAGGCCAGTAATTTGGAACTTGTAGTAGGTGCATTTACTATTTGATCAAGGGTGTTTGTTTTTTGAACTCCAGGAATCTCTGTTCTTATAGATTTGAGGCCTTGTATGATTCCCGTTGTGTAGAGGGATAACAGACATGGGCATGGAGAGTGACCTATAGCTGGCTAGGATATACTATGGGATTTTGTCTGTGATGATCCTCATGTGGAGTGACTCTAGCATGTCATCCTGTTTGACCACCTAGAGAAAAAACTGAAAAAGAAAAAAAAGGACCAAACTGATAGGTGGTAAAAACCAACAATTTACAAAGAAAAACACCAAAATAATGTGCAGTAGAGCCAAAATAACTGGATTTAGTGTTATAAATGTTATTCAGCCAGCCACTGTCATCTGCCAAGACTTCTTCAGAAACCATTCCAATGCCAACACCAAAGACCTGAATACATTTAATCAACCAGTTACATTTTGAATCAATTAAAATCAATGCTTTATAAAAACATTTAGAGAGGCAAACCATTAAAAACTACACTATTAATAAAATATCAAATGTCCTTTCAAAAAAATCATTTATTGACTTTAAGCCTGTTTTCTCTTAAAAAAAACATTTAATATTAATCATTTCATTTAAACCAGGATATTTGTCAGCATTGAGTTTACTTAGGCCTCCCTTATTTCTACATTATTTTTATAGCTGCCTCCCCTTATATCTAGTGGGACTTGTTAAAAATTTGAAAATAAAAACTTTTTGTATTTGCTACAACTTAATGAATGCTTAAATAAAGCCTTTAGTTCATCGTTGTGCTTTATTGCATACAGATATTCCTTTATTTTTTCTAAGGTTCTGGTAGTCATCCCTATATAAAAAACATGACACCCTGCACACAAACTAATATAAACTATACCATTAGATCTACAACTAAACTACCCAGGGGCCGTAATGGTATATTCAGTATGTTCAAGAAAGACAAGAATATGGTCCTTTGTAAGTAAATCAACAAGCTGTGCAGGTTCCACATTTATAAGTTCCTTTATTTTTATCAGTAGAAGGTAAAGGAACCAGAGTGTTATCTCTTTGTAATAGAGTTTTAAAGCTGTTAGACTATTTATAGACAAAATAAAAATTATAACAACCGAATCCTTTGTCACAGACTCTCCAATATGTGTACGAGCACCTCTGGTATAATGCAAAATTTATTTCATGAACGAACAGCATTATAACTCCAAATACTGACAGCATATAAATGGAAAAACTGAATCTAGAATACTGGTTAAGCACTTTCACCCACTCGTATAGTGGGCTTCATCAGAACATCTTCTCTGTACTGAGTCTCGCGTTTTATTTAAACTTTTGGTGCTAAAATCAACGGATACGATGTAAATACAATATGAAACTTGGTATCCGTTGCCTAAAACGTGCCTCTTAAAGCTAAACCACACATAAATTGTATATCTTACTAAACAATGATACAAAAAGCAATTTCCCTTCAACAACAAGTACATATTTCAAAGTAGTTGTCTGTATTATTCTAAAACTGTATTGCTCAACAGATTCAGAACTAACATAATATATTAACAAAAATTATAAACATTTTAACTATATTAACTATTTTAACTAAAACATTACATCACTTTGTAGTTTGTATGTGAACTGAAAAAACTAATATGTATATATAAAACTAGATCAACATTTCACCAGATTGTAACAAATAAATTAATGGTGCTGCTCAATAAACACTGTATATACCAATAAATTTACAAAATACATGTCTAATATTAGAGTACATGTAATCTACCTATAAAAAACTTTTATGATTACTATTGCTTGAATATCAGTGGGCACATGAACTTCTGTCATAATTGTGGTAAAAAACAATTCATTAATAATTACAAATATACAGAAAAGAAATATACATAAGAAAAAAATATATATAAAAATGTATGTGAAAGAAATGTATATAATAAATATATAAATAAGTAAGATATGTATAAAAATGTGTATAAAATGTATATAAAAATGTGGTTTCAATTACATAATCAAATAACTAGTAACTCTTAGTATAGATCTAGGTAATGGGTGCATTCTTCTCCCTTGGCTCACATTTTTGTACCATTGATTAAATCCTTTCCAAGATGGGTTTGCATGAAATGTATTCATTGAGTCCTGGTGGAGAGGTTGCATCCAAATAAAGTTGACACCAAACCTCCTTAAAACTCAACAAGGTTTTATAGTCACCACCTCTTGGGTCTACTAAAATGGTTTCCAAAATGGCAAATTTGAAATTATGTGTATCACCCATCTTTTCTATATGCCTATATAAGGCATTTGTGGGGTCATTCTTCCTGATACAATATGTATGATCGTATATACGCTGTCTAAAGCATCGCTCAGTCTTACCTATATAGAAACTTGCACATTCACAACATTGGACCAAATAAGTGAGCGTTTTAGTTCTACAATTACCATATTTGAATTTAACTGATGTTTGTGATTCATTCTGAATAATCATCCTTTCCTTTTCCAATATGTATTTGCATTGATTACATGTTCCACATTTAGAGGTACGGGTAAAATTAATGTTTGTTACCCCTTTACCTCCACTCACTGTCTTATGAACCAATGAATTTGTTATGTTCCTTCCTATTTTGTAAATGATTCTTGGTTTGTTCCCCATTATTTCCAATAAGCAGGAATCACGGGAGATCAAGTACCAGAATTTGTTTATTATATTTACTACCTTATCTACTGCTGGACTGTATAGTAATATTGGAGATCTCTGATGGCAAGTTGTCTCCTTATCCTAATTATTCCACACATTCATCAAGTGTTTAGTCTCAAAGCCAGATCCTAACAAAGGTTTGTATTTAATGCCCCATTCTTGGATTACATATTGTCCTATGTCAATTAACATTTTCGATGGATAGCCTCTCTCTAAAAACAATTTAGTTATGAATTCAGTTTCCTCAACCAACATCTTTGCATCTGAAGTCATATGGGCAGCACACATACATTGCCCTTTATAGATATTATGTTTCATGTTGGGCGGGTGGCAGCTACCGTATTCCAAATAATCATTGGAAAATGTCTTCTTTCTGTATATCCTAGAATTAAAGTTCCCATCCTTCTTGTATATATAGGTGTCAAGGTAGGCTATACCTTCAGTGTTGTAAGCATATGTGAATTTGAGATAATCACTTGTGGTGTTGAGAAATTGAAGGAATACAGCTAGATTTTATTTACTGTCATCCCATAAGATATAAATGTCATCCAGAAATCTCGAATAATATTGGACACTCTTGAAGAACTCACTAGGAAATAGGACTGCACCCAATCTAGCATAACCAGGTTGGCAAGTATGGGTGCACAAGCTACCCCCATAGCTACCCCACTGGTCTGCTTGAAGTACTCACCCTCAAAAAATATGAAATTGTTGTCTAAAACAATAGACATCAATTCTACAATGAGGCATGTCTCATCCCAACTAAAATCAGTATACTTGGTGATACTATTGCAAAAGGCATCCAATCCTGCCTGCTTGAGTATGCATGAGAAAAGGTCTATGACATCAGTGGTGACTAATATCAAACCTTCCTTACATGCACAAGTAGGATATGTACCTAGGAACTCCCAGGAATCCTTGACCATATGATGAGGTATCCTGCTGTATACATGTTTCAATCTTAGGTCTATAAACTTTCCCATAGGGAATGTTTTAGATTTACTGCCTGATCTAATCGTGTGGAAAGGGGGGTCTAAGGTATCTTTGTGTATTTTTGGTATGCCAATAATCGTGGCTAATCTTGGATACTTAACTTTCAAAAATTTACAAATATCACTATTAATTCTGCCAACAATATAGAATTCTTCTATGTATGAATCTATCCGTTGATAAGCTATGTTGATTTCATTCATAAAGATGGATTCATAATTGCCTGAATAATAAAGAATATCATACATTTTCTTGGTATATCCTGTGCTATCGTATATGACAATACCACCCCCCTTATCCGGTTTCATCACCCTAATGTTGGTATCATTCTGTAGTGCCTTTAGTGTGCTCCTCTCCACTTCTGTTAAATTATTAATATTTTCCCTGTGGGATGAGTGTGATACTTGATAGATCTCTCGTCACAATTTTCTCATAAGTATCAACCATAGGATGACTCGGTGGTATAAATGTACTTTTCTCCTTAATAATCCTATCTGTAATTTTCTCATAAGTATCAACCATAGGATGACTCGGTGGTATAAATGTACTTTTCTCCTTAATAATCCTATCTCTATTACCATTGTTGGTGTCTGAAGGTTGTTCTGTCTTACTTTTATCTTTGAAAAAAATCGCTAGATTCATCTTTCTAGTGAATATTTTGAGTTCACACAAACAATCTACCACATCAAAGTGAGGATTAGGTATATATTTCATGCCCTTGGCCAATAAGTTGAAATGTGCCTTATGAATATGTAAACTTGAAAAATTATAAATATTAAAATGGTTGTATGTATGTGTATTATCTACTGCTTTTATATCTTGACAAGTACTGCATGCTTCTATCAAATTCTGTCTTACCATTGTTTCTTCCACCCCCATTGCCTCTGCCTGGGTCTTGCTGGTGACCGGTACTGCTGTTGGTATCTGTTCCTGTACGGTTGCCCCTGCTTGGTATCTACCTTCTGAAAATGGGAATCTTTATAGTATTGATTCCTATCCTGTGAAAATTCTTCTGTATACTTCTGATAAGTTGTTTTTTCATCGGTGTTAATACCACATCTGAAGTAGGAGAATCATTTGTCTGCAACCTGTGGGTTATGGATCCGATATCGGATCCGAACCGGCATGGTTTACCAGCTATGGATCCAAGCTCTCAGCTCCTCCCCTCACCCATAATGCCCTGCTCTACCCTCATGACCTCAGATCTCGTTTGCCACGCATGGTGACCGGATTGTTTCTCAAGCTAAGTGCTAGTTTTCAGTATTTAAATTGTAAAATTTAAGATTTTTTCTTGGTTATTTGTGTGAAAGTGTAGGTTTCCCTTTGGTATATTTACTTTTTTTAGAGTTTAATCTAAAAGTTATATCCCTCCCCTCGCTGTTAGTGTAGTGTGTGTGTGTTGGGCCTGTGAGTGATTTTGTGTTTTCTTTAGTTACTTTTTAGTTATAGTAACTACTGTTGTAGATTGGGATGTCTGAGCAGCCCAAGTCTATTTTTTCTAAATGCTCCGAGTGTGGCCATAAGCTTTCCCCAGCTGATGGCCACACTGGTGTGTTAGATGCCTGGGGTTGAACACCTCACATCTGGATGTTCCATTTGTGCAGGGTTCAACCCCAGGGCATTGAAGGAGCGGAGGTCCAAGCTTGTTTTGGCGGGCCTTTTACCGCCGGACTCGGCTCCGACCTCCGCTCCTTCGGGAGTAACCGTACCCACGGTTATTCCTTCTGCGGCTCCCCCTCCTCCTCCTGGGACTCAACCTCCCGTTTCTGGTTCGGAGGAGAGGGATGCTAAGAAAAGGGACCGGAGAGAGAAGCACCATAAGCGGCGGGCTGAGACCTCTGTTTCGGCCCCGCCAGCCAAGTGGGCTTCTCCCCCGGCTCCGTTGTCTGCTCCATTGTCGGCTCGGTCTCCTCCTCCTCGGCTCCGGTCTCCAGTGTGTTTTTCACCGGGACCTGAGGAGGAGGAGACCCGATCTCCGTCTAGGCTATCGAGGAGGCACTCCAGGCCTACCTCGGTAGCCTCGTCGAGATCTACGTATAGCCTTTCGGATGCTGATCTGGACCGGATGATGAGAAGGTTCATCCAGGCCCAGATGCAGATGGGAGTGCTCTTGCCTCCCTCTGGGGGGGAGCTCAACACCCTTTTTCAAACCGATTGCTCCTTCTCCGACCCGCTACCCGGGCTCGGTGCAGCTGGAGCCGAGCAGCTTCGGAGCCGGCGGTGGGTCGGCGCCGATAGTACTTGGTACTTCGGATCCGACCCTGTCCTCGAGTGCATCGGATCCGACCTCTCGGAGCCTGGATCCGAGCCTTGGATCCGGGGGGATCAGTGCTCCTTCGGCGCCGTCTGTGTCGGAGCGCACTGTCCCTTCGGATCCGAGCGCTTCGGCGCCGGCTCCGATCCACTCTTCGGATCCGAGGGGGAGCCGATTGTCGGATCCTTTGGTCGAGGTCGGCTCCCCTTCGGCGTTTGATGTAGTGGAGAGGGCCCTGTTGAGGGTCTCCGGACCCCCGGCACTTGTTTCGGCTCCGTCCCGCGCTCCCTCTGCACTGGGTCAGGCTTCCACCATCCGGCCCTTGGGACAGCCCGCTTCTGTGCCCCAAGCTGCTCCACTGGAACAGGTTGCTGCTTGCGAGGAGTCCTCTGACAGCCCCCCAGAGGATGTTCCTCGCAAGCATACGTGCAAAAGGAGGCACATTGACTCCCCCGAGTCTCTCACGAAAGACACGGACTTGGAGGAAGGAAGGCTCCCCACGGTCACCCCCGAGGATGTCTCATTTGGGGACATCATGGAAATGCTCCGTATAAGGGGGGGTGGTCTGCCCCCAAGTCTTCCTCGGACGAGTCCGTGTTCTTGGAGGCATTTGAAGCGGGCCCGTCTACCTCTTGGGTGTCCCCTCCTGCCGACCCCCTGGTGGACCTCATTACCACCAGGGCGTGGAAGGAACCGGACACCGTGGAGCCAATCCCTAAGAGGCCCGATAGGATCCTCAGCCCACCGTCCGACCGTGCCCATTGGAGTAAGGGGCCTCCGGTAGATGCCATGTTGACGGCGGCGGCCACCAAGAGGAACTTGCTCAGGAGAGTCCTCAGTCCATCCCCGAGCAAGGAGTCTCGGATGATGGACCGCTTGGGGAAGCGGATGTTTAGTTCAGCGACCTTCTCGGTAAGGGCGCTGAACTACCTGGCACACGTCATTAGGATGCAGCGAGATCTCATTAACGAATACGCTGCATCTCCCCCAGAGTCCATGTCGGAGGAGGACAAGATGCTGCACTCCACCCGCATGGCCACTCTTAGATCAGTTACTAATACCTCTATGCGGCTACTCTCCCATGCTACGGAAGGCGCCGCTAGAGCCGCAGGGGCAGGCCTAGTCACTAGACGTCAGGCCTGGCTCCGTCACTGCGATTTTTCTGAGCCCTTCAAAGCGTCGTTTGCGAACGCCCCCTTTGATGGTTCTGCCCTCTTTGGCAAAACCGTTCGCGACACTTTGACCCAGAGCGAGAAGGACGGGAAGACGCTGTCTGCCGTCGGAATCCGCTTCTCTGCACCCCAGAGGCCCTACTCTAGGAACCAAAAGGGTCAGAAGAAGATGTGGTTCCGGAAGTCGCAGCAATCCCAGCCTGCTCCGGACAACCAGTCTTTCCATGGCAGAGGAGGACAGGGAGGACGCCGCCCTAGAGGCAGAGGGGCTCCCAGGAACTTCGGGTCCAGAGAACCTTTCTCTGAACGGCCCGCGCAGCAACCCTGAGGGGTTGCCCGGCTGCTCCACTCTGGAGGCAGTCGGGGACGTTCCTGGGCACCTAGCGGCATGGGAGTCCATAACATCAGACCGCTGGGTTCTCCAAATCATATCCAGAGGATACCACATCCCTTTTCTTCACTTACCAAAGTTGAAGTCCCTCCCAGACGTTCCACCCGGTCAACGGGAGGCCGCTTTGGCAGAAATTGGCCATCTGCTAAAGAAAAGAGCCATCCAGCCCATCCCCCCAGACCAGATCGGATCAGGGTTCTACTCCAGGTTCTTTTTAGTGCCAAAAAAGACGGGGGAACTAAGACCAATTCTAGACCTTTCTCTCTTGAACCTGGCAGTCCCCAAGGAAAAATTCCGAATGGTCACTCTGCAATCTGTTCTCCCCCTTCTGGGAGAAAATCACTGGATGTGCTCTATAGACCTCAAAGATGCGTACTACCACATCCTGATGGACAGGCGCTCCAGGAGGTTCCTCCGCTTCCGGCTGGGAGCCAGTCACTACCAGTTCCGGGTCCTTCCCTTTGGTCTCACCACAGCCCCCAGGGTGTTCACCAAAGTATTAGCAGTGGTAGCGGCCCACCTGAGGCTTCAGGGGGTACAGGTCTTCCCCTACCTGGACGACTGGCTTCTTACCGCCCCAACAAGGCATCTACTACTATTGGCGCGAGACTCCTTTCTCCATCTTGCTCCCTTTCTGGGCATTACAATAAATATGAAGAAATCCAACCTGGCGCCCACACAGCTCTTAGATTTTATAGGGGCCAGGTTAGACACAAGGAGTTTAAAAGCCTTCCTCACTGCGGACAGAGTTCAAAATCTGCAGCTCCAGGTGCGGGCCATTCTCCACTCAAGTTCTGTTCCGGCGGAGTTGGTCCTGAGGGCTCTAGGGTCCATGGCGTCTGCTATAGCACTTCTTCCTCTTGCCAGGCTCAATATGCGCATCCTCCAGTGGACTCTCTTAGTACAATGGTCATACCTTGCTCTCCCTATGCATCACCCCATTGCGATCAGCAAGGCTTGCAAGCGGTCCCTCCTGTGGTGGATTCACTCCCCGGATCTCCACGGAGGCCGCCCGTTTTGTGCTTCTCCCCCTCTCGCCATGGTGACCACTGATGCCTCCCGCCTGGGGTGGGGTGGGGGGGGCATTTTGCGGGCCGGACGGTCCAAGGCACGTGGAACGATTCAGAGACCTTTCTGCATATCAACGTTCTAGAGATGAGAGCAGTGCTCTTAGCGTTGCTAGCACTTCAGGACTTTCTTCCCTTGGGAACAATTGCGATTCAATCGGACAACATGTCGGTTGTCTGGTACATCAACAAGCAAGGGGGAACAAGGTCTTACCCCCTTTGTCGAGAAGCCATGAGAGTTTGGGAATGGGCAATCTCCACCAACCTTTTTCTAATAGCAAAGCACATTCCGGGTCGGTCCAACATCCTGGCGGACAAGCTCAGTCACACCATTCTGACCCCTTACGAGTGGTCTCTCAATTTTCAAGTAGCGGAACGCATATTCGCACGGTGGGGAACTCCTTCATGCGATCTTTTTGCCTCTCCCTCAAACACCAAGTGCGACAGTTTTTTCGCTCTGATACCCCCTCCAGGAGGTTCTCCAAGAGACGCTCTGGTGCATGCTTGGCCACCCGGTCTTCTGTACGCTTATCCACCCTTGCCTCTGATGCTCCAAGTTCTTCAGAAAGCCTCTCGGGTGGGTTGCAGAATGATTCTCATTGCTCCGTTTTGGCCTCGACAGATCTGGTTCCCCTTTCTAAGGTCTCACTCGGTGAATCCTCCTTGGATTCTAGATCCCATTCCGGATCTGATATCCCACCCATCCTGCATATCTCCTCCGAACCTGGACAACCTGAAGCTGACCGCTTGGCTGCTCCAGTTCCACTCTTGATCAGGACTCCCGGTATTTCATCCCCTGTTAAGGCTATCCTGGTGGCAGCTCATAAACCGTCCACTAGGAAAGTCAACCGCAGCAAGTGGAAGCGGTTTTCTTTGTGGGCGGAGCGGCAAGGCCTGAATCCCTTCACGGTTCCTCTCCCTTTAGTGCTTGACTTTCTAACCTCTCTTTTTAACGATGGTGCCAGCAGTTCCACAGTCAAAGTGCAACTGGCGGCAATTTCTCATTATCACATTGGTCATGACTCTAGTCCACTTATGTCAGCCAAGTTGTGTAAAATTTTCCTTAAAGGTACTTTCCTTCTCAGGCCCCCTGTGAAACAAGCGGTTCCTCCTTGGGACCTCTCCTTAGTTCTCCAGGCCTTGACCGCCCGCCCCTTCGAACCAGCGGCTACGGTGGATCTCAAATTCTTGTCTTTCAAGACAGCCTTTTTAGTAGCCATTACATCGCCAAGAGAGTTTCAGAGCTCCAAGCATTATCAGCTAAACCTCCTTACTTGGTATTTCATCCGGACCGTGTTTACCTCAGGACCAACCCGTCCTTTCTTCCTAAAGTAGCTTCTGAAGCAAACATTAATCAATCCATTAACCTCCCTGTTTTCTTTCCTAAATATGAAAACAAAGGTGAATACAAGCTTCACTCCTTAGATGTTCACAGGCGACTTAGATTTTATCTAAACAGAACGGCTGGTCATAGGCAATCCGACCAGTTGTTTATTTCCTTTGCTAAATTTAATTTGGGCAAGCCAATTTCTAAAGTTTCTCTGTCTCGCTGGATTTCACAGTGTATCTTATTGGCTTATCAAGCTTCAGGAAGGCCGCCGGAGGGTGTACACGCCCATTCAACCCGGTCAGTATCTACCTCGGCAGCCTTTAAGGCTAGGATTCCTCTAGATGATATTTGTGCAGCAGCCACGTGGGCTTCATCTCATACTTTTATTTCTCACTATAAGTTGGATCTTGCATCTAGGGGTAGAGCATCATTTGGCTCCGCGGTGCTCCGGAATATCCTTCCATGATGGCTGCCCAGGATTCAGGTAGCTGGGGACTCTGTCCCACAGGTTGCAGACAAATGAATCTCCTACTTCAGATTTAGAAGTTATGTACTCACCATAACGTTCCATCTGAGTAGGTGTATTCATTTGTCTGCAACCATCCCGCCCTCCTATCCCCCTGGCCTTTCAGTTTCCTGCATATTATGTGTTACCCTTTTCAGGGTGTTCTTGCTGTTGGCAAACTCGATCTGAGGTCATGAGGGTAGAGCAGGGCATTATGGGTGAGGGGAGGAGCTGAGAGCTTGGATCCATAGCTGGTAAACCATGCCGGTTCGGATCCGATATCGGATCCATAACCCACAGGTTGCAGACAAATGAATACACCTACTCAGATGGAACGTTATGGTGAGTACATAACTTCTAATTTCTTTTTATTTGTTGTTGTGTCTTTTGGCTTTTCCCGGTTAGGGGTTGCCACAGTGAAACTCCGGTCTGCTAATGATTGGCAGTAGATTTTTATGTGCCGAGTTGCCAGCCCTGACGCACAACCTTCAACAAAGGTACGCCCATTCATGCATGTCTCCACACAGAAGACGCTCTAGCTGAGAACTGAACAGGACAACATCTCTACTGTGAGGCGACAACGCTACCGCAGTACTTTCTTTCTGCCAATCATAAACCATAAATTTCTTATACTTTTCTAAATCCCTTAGAATTTTCTTGTGCTTTCTTGCACAAATATTTTGTACCCATTTCTCAGCTAAATTATATTACTTCCTATACAATCTTTCCCATTCAGAGAATAATAAATCATTTGTTATCTTAGTATTTAAAATTTCTGTTTCCTGTACAAGTTTACATCATTTTTCATCGTTCTGTTTTATGAGCATTCTCATAAAATTGAAACCACATTGGTTAAAAAATGCATTACATTCAGCAATACTGTTGTCAGTTACTGTAATACCCATAGGTATTTTAAACAATCTCAGTCCCATTGGGACTATTTTCATACTGATACATTTTTGCAAGTATGCATTGTCAGCTTTTATTCCGTTTATACCTTTGAGTTTTTTGCCTAATAAATAAATCATGTCTTTAAGACTCCCCACATCTTCCGAAGTTTTGGGGCCCTCTTGTTGACTCTCTGTAACTTTATCAAAATTGTAATCAGTAATCAAAAAAAATATTGAACTGTTTATCTTTACTAGGCAATTCAGCTCTATCTGAATGACTAACATTATGACTAGTAAACGGAACAGTACCTTTACTGTGTTGTGTAGAGCTGTTAATAACAGTTGAGTATGTTTTTAAAGGTAATGCTCTCTTCGGTTTAGTGCCTTCTGAAAATGGGAATCTTTATAGTATTGATTCCTATCCTGTGAAAATTCTTCTGTATACTTCTGATAAGTTGTTTTTTCATCGGTGTTAATACCACTTTCTTTTTATTTGTTGTTGTGTCTTTTGGCTTTTCCCGGTTAGGGGTCGCCACAGTGAAACTCCGGTCTGCTAATGATTGGCAGTAGATTTTTACATGCCGAGTTGCCAGCCCTGACGCACAACCTTCAACAAAGGTATGCCCATTCATGCATGTCTCCACGCAGAAGACGCTCTAGCTGAGAACTGAACAGGACAACATCTCTACTGTGAGGCGACAATGCTACCGCAGCACTACCACCGCAGTACTTTCTTTCTACCAATCATAAGCCATACATCAACATCATAAATAGAGAAGTCAATGGTAAAGTCTGTGATGTTAATCCTGTTACTGTTTAAAGGCTCAATAATGTCCATTCCATGAGTGTTCGCCTTTGGACTGCATCTTATCCCCACCTCCTGTCCGTTTGGCAAGGAGAAGCTATCATCTCCTGTATCTCATCTCCCCTTGGACGAGTGAACCATTTGCCTCACTGGGTTGTTGGAACCATTGGTTGTGATCTGCCCCTCCAGAGGATGGCCATCCAGAAAAGATGTACTGTTGCCTGTATCGTAGTTGATATTACCTTTAGGTTCGCTCTTGGTGTTAACAGGTAAGCTGGCCGCAAAACCTGTATGGCGCATATGATCAAAAAGCTCAAACAGCTTGCTGATTTCACTTTTCAAAGATGTTACCTCTTCTCGTAATTTAGACAGATCGTTCATGTCCTCAGCTTTTGCACCGGGTGAACTGACACCAGATGTGTCCATGACTCAAATCACAAGAAAATAAAATAAAAATTATAACAACCGAATCTTTTGTCACAGACTCTCCAATAAGTGTACGAGCACGTCTGGTATAATGCAAAATTTATTCCATGAACGAAAGACAATATAACTCCAAATACTGACAGCACATAACCAGTATTCTAGTTTCAGTTTTTCCATTTAAGCGCTTTCACCCACTCGTATAGTGGGCTTCATCAGAACATCTTCTCTATACTGAGTCTCGCGTTTTATTTTAAATTTTGGCGCTAAAATCAACGGATACAATGTAAATACAATATGAAACGTAGTATCCGTTGCCTAAAACACGCCTCTTAAAGCTAAACCACACATAAACTGTATATCTTACTAAACAATGATACAAACAGCAATTTCCCTTCAACAACAAGTAAATATTTCAAAATAGTTGTCTGTATTATTCTAAAACTGTATTGCTCAACAGATTCAGAAATAACATAATATATTAACAAAAAATATAAACATTTTAACTATATTAACTATTTTAACTAAAACATTACTTCTCTATGTAGTGTGTGTGTGAACTGAAAAAAACTAATATGTATATAGAAAACTAGATCAACATTTCACCAGATTGTAACAAAAATGCCTTATATAAGCATATAGAAAGGATGGGTGATGCACATAATTTCAAATTTGCCATTTTGGAAACCGTTTTAGTAGACCCAAGAGGTGGTGACTATAAAACCTTGTTGAGTTTTAAGCAGGTTTGGTGGCAACTTTATTTGGATGCCACCTCTCCACCAGGACTCATTGCATACATTTCATGCAAACCCATCTTGGAAAGGATTTAATCAATGGTACAAAAAAATGTGAGCCAAGGGAGAAGAATGCACCCATTACCTAGATCTATACTAGGAGTTACTAGTTATTTGATTATGTAATTGAAACCACATTTTTATATAAATTTTTATACACATTTTTTATACATATCTTACTTACTTATATATTTATTTTATATACATTCCTTTCACATACTTTTTATATATATTTTTCTTATATATATTTGTAATTATTAATGAATTGTTTTTACCACAATTATGACAGAAGTTCCTGTGCGCATTGATATTCAGGCAATAGTAATCATACATTTTTTATAGGTAGATTACATGTACTCTAGTATTAGACATGTATTTTGTAAATTTATTGGTATATACAGTGTTTATTTAGCAGCACCATTAATTTATTTGTTACAATCTGGTGAAATGTTTTTCTAGTTTTATATATACGTATTAGTTTTTTCAGTTCACACACACACTACAAAGTGAAGTAATGTTTTAGTTAAAATAGTTAATATAGTTAAAATGTTTATAATTTTTGTTAATATATTATGTTAGTTCTGAATCTGTTGAGCAATACAGTTTTAGAATAATACAGACAACTATTTTGAAATATGTACTTGTTGTTGAAGGGAAATTGCTGTTTGTATCATTGTTTAGTAAGATATACAGTTTATGTGTGGTTTAGCTTTAAGAGGCACATTTTAGGCAATGGATACTAAGTTTCATATTGTATTTACATCGTATCCGTTGATTTTAGTGCCAAAATTTAAAATAAAACGTGAGACTCAGTATAGAGAAGATGTTCTGATGAAGCCCACTATACGAGTGGGTGAAAGTGCTTAACCAGTATTCTAGTTTCAGTTTTTCCATTTATGTGCTGTCAGTATTTGGAGTTATATTGCTGTTCGTTCATGGAATAAATTTTGCATTATACCAGAGGTGCTCGTACACTTATTGGAGAGACTGTGACAAAGGTATTTATAGACAAACCCAGGGTGACTACCTACTACCTCAAATAATTCTTTATTACCTTCTAAAATTTTGCAGTTTGTAGCAATAACATTCCTAATGGCATAAGCATCCACTGAAATATCCAAAAAAAACAAAATGGGGGTATTCCCATTAAAGAACAGTCTATTAACACTTGGCACTGTCTCTTGTTTTTTGGTGACAGCCTTTAAGCAAAATAGGTTCAAATAAAGTTCTTTTTAAACTAATTTCTTCACCAGCCTTTATCAAAAAATCCTTTTGTAACCTCTCTGTAAAAATAATGAAATGATAAATTTAACTTTGTCTTTAAATCTACTGTCGTCTGTAGTCATCCTGGATCCTGCTGTCCCCTAGGGATATTCCTTTTCATGAAGTGCATGTGGTTTTTGGTATCTCAGGAATTGAAGCATTAAATAAAACTAAAAATTTAGAAATATTACATTTATCTGACCAGAGAGCTTGAATGAAGTTATTCATTTCTTTCCAAAAAGGGAAGACGACTTCATTCATATACTATGTGTGTCCATTCAGCTATTATTTTAGAATCACATCTCCAGAATTTAATTCTATTTGATTTATACAAAATTGTAATTTTATTACGAGTGACAAATCTCTATGCAAGATCTTCCAAGTGAAAAATGTCCAATATAATGAAGATGTGGTTTTATCTGTAGATTTTAATATTATTTTCTTGTATCCTTCAGAGAAGTCTTCATTATTAATTTTTGAGGTGTAATGCCAGTAGGAATTGTCTAAATATGTGAAATCTAACTTAAGAATTTTATACATTTGTGAAAAATATGATTTATTTTTCATTGCATTATTATTGATATTTATTATGAATTCCAATCATTTGAAGAACAATTTCTTATGTAGGTTAAATATATTAATGTCTGTGTTCACAAAGTCTCTAAATATTTGTAAAATTACATGAAAGTTATTCACATCTGTACTAATCTCCACATCCAAATAGTTGGCTTTAGTGGAATTGACAGAATAAGTAAATCACAAGAAAGATGTAGTAGTAATTAAAACTCAATAAAAGAGTCAGTTTCACTCACCGTACCATTCTAAAGAAGAATGGGAAATGTGTTTTTGATTCTGTTGAAGTAAATCGATGTAAACTGATGAAAGCGCTCCATCCATTAAAATTTACGTTGGCTGATTTCCCGGGTAGTTGTGTCTTTTCCAGATCTATAAGAATTTTTGTGTTGCTTTGTTGGTTCTTGGTTGGTGTTATGTCTGGCTCTGGGATGGATACTGGCAATGGCTCCCATTTGGGTATAAGCCGTGATGATATTGCTTCCAATATTGGACTTTTTAACACCTTTCAGCAACTCTCCCAGCTGTTGGTTAATAGCGATGGTTCTAGAGACTTCCGGATGGAGACTCCCACTTCTTTTAATTCTATTCCACCTGGACAAGGTTTTCGTAATAGGCAGTCTCAATTGCTTGGATGCACGTTTAGTGTCATTGAGACATCCTTCTCGAGTGCCCCAGTTCTTGATGGTCAAATCACTTTGGCTGGATGGCACAGTAAGACAGTTGATTTTCAGAAGACCTTGCCTTAAACTGGTTGCATGGTTCAACATTCTGTTAGTAAGTTGGAATCTATTCTCAATGCCGTAAATTAGAGAATGTTTTTTTTTTTTTTTTTATATATAGAGTGTATTATATCAAAAGTGGTGCCAAAGGGACTCAAGAATTGGAAATTCACGAATAGATTAGTGGCTGATTCGACTCTTTACAAGGAACTAGTTGATATTTCTGACCGCTATGGATTTGAATTCATGCAAGTGCTTTTTAAACACAACCAACGTAACGTAGATATGTTAGTGCATGTAGCAAAGGGACTTGATTTACTTATTACCCAGGATCTTGCTTTTAGTTCAGATGTGGACAAATGTCAGTGGATGTTTTTTAATCTAGACAAAACTACTACAGAAATCAAAGCTCGGAAAGAAAAGAATCTTGTATGAGATTGTACAGATTATTCTGAAGGGCTTGCTTACCCCCAAACTTAAGGGTTATGATGGGGTTTCATCGGTCACTAATGAACAAATTACTCCCGGTGGTCAAATTTCGTGAAGATGAGTTTTCCCCTTTGTAAGGGATCCCTTTAAGGCACTCAGAGAGGCTTCAAAACTGCAGGAACACGCAGTGGAAGTCACCGAATCACCTGGCAGTACAACTTCAGATGTGGTCGGGTCAAGAAGAGGAATTAAGTTGTTCCTTGTTTTATTTGGGAACTGACAGATGTTCGTGTTACCCTGCTGCAGTCATCACACTTGGATTATCCTGTCGTCAGGCGGTCCCGCAGTCGGCCAGAATTCCAAAGTCTTGGTCCGGCGTCGGTTGCTGTCGCTTCTTCCCTGACGTCAGTGCGCCAGGGGTATATATAATGCAGCCAATGCCATTTTCTTCAGTCTTTCTTGCCGCGCGGTGCCCGAAGCAGAAGCAGTTTGCAAGTGCCGGTCGGCCGACTCCTGAGATTTTCGAACTCTAATTTCAGACCGAAGTAGTACCCCGTTGGGGAAACTTTTCTTGCCTCAGACCGATGTCAGAAAAAGTTAACAATTCTTGTGGGAAGCAAGTACCTCATAAGGATTTTCATTCTTATTGCATACCTTGCCTAGGCCCAGACCACGACGTCACTAGTTGTCGTTTTTGTGCTAGGTTTAATAAGCGTACTATAAAAAGACGCTTTGATTTCGCACGACACTACTTCGGTAGAAAATTTAACTACACTATGCCGTCGGAGCAACCGACTACCGGCGTGCACAAAAAAACGCAAGGATAAGGACAGGCAGCCTAGACCCAAGCCAGACTCCGAGGCCTCGGCTGGTCCGGTCTGTGGTTCACCGGTCTTCAGTGAGGCTTCGACGCAGCCCGACTACCGCAGATCTGGAACCTGAGACCACTTCTGAACTTTTGGCGGAAAGTACCAGGCCGACACAGCCATTTTGTTCAGCCCCTACCGACAACACTGCTGAAAAAGATGTCGGTGCTGCAGAAACACTTTCGGTTTCTGAAGGCGTCTTCAGACCGACGACGCTCACCATTAAAATGTATCCCAAGACGAAGAATCCTATTAAACCTAAAAAGACTGCACATCAGTCCCCTGTTCAAGGCCCCATGCCTAAGAAACAGATGGTCAAAATGGCTGAAGATTTGATCTCTTTAATCAGGGGTTCCCAACCCCCTCCTGACAAAAGGCCTAGACAAGAGGAAGATTATGCATCCTCTGAACAAGTGCCCATTTCCTCAGGCTCCTCAGAGGACCAAGATTACTCCTTCTCCCCTTATGAAGATTCTGATGCTGAGGATTCCATTCCCTCAGCTTCTCCTCCTGAAGACTACTCCTTCGGGGAAACTTTACACACTATGAGGGAACATTTTCACTGGGAAGGTCAGGACTACTCTGACTCAAAGAAAAGGCTGAAAGAGTTTCTTTTACTCCCCCAGCACAGACCACTTGCCATCCCCCCAGTTTTAGACATTGTGGATAATGTTTACTTAGAATCCAGTTTGAACCCAGACTCTCTGCCTCCTGCTCCGGCCAAACCTGACAGATACTATAGAGTGCCTGATTCCCACAAATTTCTTTATAAAAGCCCTGTTGCTGATCCAGAGACCATCTCCCAGGGTCCCAAAGGGGCTAAGGCTTCTGTGGCAAAAAATCCTGTACCCTCTGAAAGGGACTCCAGAGCACTAGACAGGTGGGGGAAAAAGGTTTACACCTCAGCCACTCTAGCTATGAGGGCACTAAATTGCCAATTTCACATGCTAAAATATCAGCAATTTCTTATCTCTCAGTTAAAACAAAGAATGAGCACACTCCCTCAACAGTCTGAATTGAAAGAAATGCAGGATCTGTTGCATGCAACTGAACAGGTGGGCAAACATACTTTACAATGTGGGTTTGATTCTTTGGAGGCTTCCTGCAGAGCAGCTGTCACTGGGTCTGTTATACGTAGGCATGCTTGGTTAAAGGAACAAACTCTGCCTGATCATGTTAAAGCAAAGCTTCTAGATGCTCCCTTACAGCAGGATGTTCTTTTTGGAGTTAAAGCAGAAGAAGTCTTAAAGAAAATGGAGAATAAGGCAAAATCTATGCAGACAGTCAAAGATTTCCTACAGGTACAGCCCCCTCGCTTCAGCAGAAATTGGCCAACAAAAAATTGGTCCTTTCCAGCTACTGACAGACCACAGAAGGGTAAATACAGATGTCCAAGAGGCAGAGGACAACCACAAGCCCAGTACAAACCTCGTCAATGGGGCACTGCAGCACAGAAGGGAGGAGAAGACAGGCCCCAAACTACCAGAAGGCAAACTCAATGACTTGCACCTCATCTGGCCAAGCAACACTCTCTTGGCAGCCCCCTTGGGAGGAAAACTCGCACTTTTTTCAGACAACTGGCACATTGTCACAAAGGACAAATGGGTCCTAGACATAATTTCACGAGGATACAGATTCCATTTTCACACCTTGCCAATGAAAAGAGGAATGCCAAACCTGCCACAAAATCAATGGGCAGAGGCACAAAAACAAATTACAGCTCTCATGGACATGAGAACCATTCAACTGGTACCTACTCGAGAACAAGGCCAAGGATTTTACTCAAGACTCTTTCTAGTTCCCAGAAAGGACAATGCCTGGAGACCAATTCTAGACCTTTCAATTCTAAACACCTTCTTACAAGTACCCAAATTCAAGATGCTAACACTACAACAGCTTCTTCCCATGTTGGGCAAGGAAGCATGGCTAGTAACGTTGGACCTCAAGGAGGCATACCTGCATGTCCCTATCAGACAAAGTTGCAGAAGATACCTCGGTTTCATTGCAGGTTCAACCCATTACCAATTCTCTGCACTGCCCTTTGGCTTATCTACTACTCCCAGGGTCTTCACAAAATGCCTGGCACCAGTAATTGCATACTGCAGACAAAGAGGAATTCAAATATACCCATACCTGGACGACTGCCTCATCCAAGCAGAAAGCAAGGACATCCTCTTACAACATCTGGCTTTTGTAAAACATTTTCTAAGTTGCCTGAGGTACACAGTAAACGAAAAGAAATCAAAACTAGTACCCTCACAAAGTATGACATTCCTGGGTGCCATCTTGAATACAACGGCCCAGAAGGCTTATCTGATGCCAGACAAACAACTACAACTGACTCAATATTTCAAAACAATGGCAACAAAGACCCAACTACCTGCAAGAAAAATTCTGCAGGCCTTGGGCTTCATGGTATCTTGCATACTACTAATACCATTTGCAAAGCTGCATATGAGGAAATTACAGTGGTACCTAAAAAGCATATGGTCTCAACACAGCCACAGCTTGGACACAATGATATCTCTCATTCCCTGCCTACAACAGGAGTTTCTATGGTGGTCACAGGCATGTCACCTCAACAAGGGTCAGCCTTTCACCTTGCCCCCAGCCAGGCAAACTATGACAACAGATGCATCGGACTACGCCTGGGGGCACACATGGCAGGACAGTGCGTTCAAGGCGTATGGACTGCAGATCAAAGGAATCTGCACATCAATCAAAAAGAGATGCTAGCTGTACAGCATGCTCTGACAGCCTTCAAGAATCTATTACATCCAGGACAACTTACAATAAGAATGGACAACACCACAGTAATGTGGTACATAAACAGACAAGGGGGTACACACTCCCTACCCTCTATGCAGGCAAGCAATGACCTTGTGGAACACAGCTCTGGCTTACCAAGTTCAGTTACAAGCTCAATTCCTGCCAGGAAAGAAGAACACATTGGCAGACGACCTCAGCAGAAACATCATGGATCCCCACGAGTGGAAACTGGATGCACAAGTATTTGCAATGATGACTCAAAAATGGGGCCTTCCAGACATAAACCTGTTTGTCAGTCCTCAAAACTATCAACTAACAAAATTTTGTACAAGGACACTTCACCATCAAGTTTGGAAAGTGGACGCACTCTCATTCAGTTGGAAAAACCTGACAGTATATGCCTTCCCTCCATTACCTCTCCTCACAAAGGTGCTTCTGAAAGTCAGAAAGGAGAGACCACGACTGATACTCATAGCCCCAGACTGGCCACGCCAGCACTGGTACCCACTATTGAGGAATATGGCCCAGGGCCCACCTTGGATTTTACCACAAATTACCCATTTGCTCACACAGCAAAACAATCAGATTCTTCACAACCAGCTCAAAACCTTAAATCTGGCTGCATGGCAAATCACCTAAGCATCCAGCCAGCTCCTCTTTCCCAAGCAGTTATGGATGTTATCCTGGAAGCTAGGAGGCCCAGCACCAGGAAGGCCTATTCGGACAAATGGAAAAGGTTTTGTGCCTGGAACTAAGCTAAAGGCCAAAACACACTTCAGTCTCACATGCCTCACATTCTACAGTATTTAACTGAGATGAGATGACAAGCCACGCTGCTTCGCAAGGGACGGCTTGCACCTGTCACCACTGGGCTTCCGGATATTGGCTAAGGCTCTTGCCACCCCCATAGTGCCTTTTTTAGGCAAGGCTCAAAAGACAAACCCACCTCCTTAGAAAACAAAAATGGAAAAAAACTAAGGATAATGCTGCTCAACACCAGAAGTCTAAATCTCAAGATGCAGGCACTCGATGCACTCCTCAGTATGGAGAACATCGACGTCTGTGCAGTAACTGAAACCTGGTTCAAGGCTCCTGAGAGCACCCCAGCACTACCAGGCTATACCTCGTATCATGCTTTTCAGCCCCAAAACCCGGGCCGAACCACAAAGGGAGGGGGAGTATCCATATTCATCAAGGACACCCACACCTCCAGGTTAGTAGCAACACATGAAGCATCAGAGGACATACAGGTGCAACTAACCATAGGCAAAACTGCTATACAACTGGTAGCATGTTACAGACCACCCTCCCAATCTCAGGAACCCCACTCAGCCTTCCTGAAGACATTGGAGGATATGAATGTATCACAAAATACCATCATACTGGGAGACTTCAACTACCCAAACATAGATTGGGTACATTATTCTAGCCCTAACACCCTAGCCCAAAGGTTCCTGGAATTCATAAATTCAAATGCACTGGAACAACTAGTCACCTCTCCCACTAGAGGAGATAATATACTAGACCTGATCATCACAAACATGGGGACAAAATGCTCCACACGAGGTATACCCCTCACTAGTGAGATCTGACCACAAACTAATCACCCTGGATATACATATCCCACCTCCACCCCCAGCACAAAAGACCACAGTGAAAAACTTCTCAAAAGCAGACTTCACTCTTCTTAAGACTCAGATGGTATCCTTTAAGCCCACTGGGCCAGTGGATACCACATCCCACAATGCCGAATCCTTCACAAATGCTTTCTATGGACATCTCCAAGAATGCATGGATCATGCAATCCCAAATAAATCCAAGTCCCTCTCCACCAAAGGCAAGCGTCCTGTCTGGTGGACCTCAGCCATTAACAAATTGTATAACAAAAGAAGGAAGCTACTGCACGACAGAGCAAAATCCCATAAAGGGAAGACATCTCTGATCAATACTAGCAGAAAACTACGTTCTCTCATAAAAACATCCAAGGCCAACTTTCAGAGAAAAATCGCTAAGGACACTAAAGATAACCACAAAGCCTTCTTCAGCTATGTTAGAAACCTGGGCGGAAACCCTCAGATATGCTCAGAGTTAGTTCACAACAACAAAAAATACACTGAACCCACAAATATTGCCAACATTCTGGCTGACAGGTTCAGTGCAAATTTCTCCCCTCCCTCACCCCCAAAAGAAGAAATACTTATCCCAGCTGAATGTAATCTTCCTGTCATCTCAGATGTCCAAGTGAGAACCGCCCTCAACAAAGCTAAAAACACAGCATCAATGGGACCTGGCGGTATCCCGGGTTGTGTGCTACGTGAACTCCAAGAGGAGCTAAACCCACACATAAAAATGCTATTTAACTTTAGCCTTACTACAGGATATGTACCTGAACACTGGCGTACAGCAACAGTGGTCCCACTCCACAAAGGGGGTACCTCTACAGACCCTGGGAACTACCGCCCCATAAGCTTAACCAGCCTGGTCTGCAAAGCTATGGAAAGAATCATTATGGAACTCATAAACAGAGACATTGGGGACCTACAGACACTTGACCCCACCCATTTCGGCTTTGTAAAGGGCAGATCCTGCCTTTTGAACCTGGTTGACTTTTTCGAAACAGTCACTAGAGCCATTGATGAGGGCAAAGTAGTCCATACAGCCTACTTGGACTTGGCTAAGGCCTTCGACACAATACCCCACTCAGGCATCATAGATAAGCTCAACAGCTTAAACGTAAACCCTTATGTCACTAGATGGATTGCAAACTGGCTAAAGGATAGAACCCATAAAGTTAAAATTGCTGGAGCAATGTCAGACTCAAAGCCAGTCACAAGTGGTGTCCCACAGGGATCCGTCCTGGGACCCCTCTTGTTCGGCATTTATTTCTCAGATGTTAAAGCAAACATGGGAGGGTTGTGGCTGACAAAGTTCGCAGATGACTGCAAACTAGGCGCCATAGTCGATACACCAGCGGACACATACATCCTACAAAAAGGCCTCACAGAAACGGACAACTGGTGCCGGAGTCATGGCCTTAAACTAAATGCCAAAAAATGTATAGTCATCCCCTTTGGGAAAAACAAAGTACCCACAAATTACCACATAGACAGCAACCCACTGAGTACGGAAAAAGTAATCAGAGACCTAGGGACCCAAGTCGACAGCGACCTCTCGTTTGACACCCACGTTGCCAAAGTGGTTAGAAAAACATTCTACCTTGCACACCTTATCATGAAGGGATTCACATCCAGATCCAAGGATGTCATTGTACCCCTATACTCCTCCCTCATCAGACCCATGATTGAGTACAATGCCCCATTTGGTATGTACCTCACCCGGCATTTGCAACAGCTGGAGAGACCACAAAAGTACCTCACCAAGAGGATCAAGGGTCTCCAACATATGTCTTATTCTGCCTGACTAAAGAAACTCCAGCTCTATTCAGTAGCATACTGCCTGCTCAGAGGTGATCTCTGCCTGACGTACAAGGCCATGTCCAATCAGGAACTGATGGACATGCACCACCTCAAAAAATCCAAATCCATCAGGACCACGATAGCTGAAGACTTAAACCTCGGCACAAGTATGAATAGGACATGCTGGAGGGATAGATTCATAACCCAGAGGCTTCCCATGCTCTGGAACAAGATCCCAGTTCATGTTAGGCAGAGCCCCTCACTGACTCTCTTCAAGAGAAATCTTGATGAGTGGATGGGAGATCTTAAGTTTACCCCAGGGGTCACATCTGTGTCACTACTAGACAGGGGCACAGTAAACTAATTCTATTATGTAAGGGGACCTTCACTGTGTCACTACTAGGCAGAGGCACAGTATTCTAAATCTATTCTGTGCATTTTTGTACCATTTCATGGGGTGGCGAAAGCCACATCACTATGGCTAGGCTTACAAATGCCCCAGGGCAGATAGCCTAGTACTAAACTATGAAACTATGTTGCACAAAGGACTTTCTTTTTCTTCCATTAAAATCCATGCATCAGCTATTTCAGCCCACTACAACACGGATCCACCCTTATTTTCGCATCCACTTCTAAGGCAGTTCCTCAGAGGGGCAAAAAACACCCCCAGGAGAGCACCTACACCAACATGGGACCTCAGTTTTGTTCTGGAAAAACTTACGCTACCTCCCTTTGAACCAGCTTTCTCTGCAGATCTACAGTTCTCATAATGGAAGACTGCCCTGCTGCTAGCAATAACTTCAGCTAGAAGAGTCTCAGAGCTGCAGGCACTAATGGCAGTGGAACCTTTCCTCATTTTCCATCAAGACAGAGTTTCTCTACGAACTAATCCTTCCTTCATGCCTAAGGTGGTTTCCAGTGTGGCTTTAAATCAAACCTTCCACTTACCCACCTTCTTCCCAAATCCACAGAACAAAGGAGAAAGACTCCTGCATTCCTTGGACATTCACAGGCAACTTCGTTACTACTTGGATAAAACTAAGGCTTTCAGAAAATCTGACCAGCTCTTTGTATCCTATGCTACAGCTTCACAAGGGAAGGCTATATCAAAACAAACCATTTCCAGATGGATAGGGCATTGCATTTGTTTTTGCTATACCCATCATGGAAAACCAGTTCCTGCTACCATTAGGCCCCACTCTACCAGGGCAACAGCTACATCTACAGCCTTCCTCAGGGGGGTTACAACCAAGGAGATTTTGGAAGCTGCAACTTGGAGTTCAGTACACACCTTTACCAAACATGATCACTTACCACTTTACTCTAAGACTAGGGCTGGCTTCGCCACTGCATTTCTGCAGGGCCTTCTAGACTCCTCTAACCCTCTATGACTCCTCCACCCATCCGTAGCTTTGGGATTCTACCCAAGTGTGATGACTGCAGCAGGGTAACACGATGAACATAGTACAGATGTTATGTGATCCTATCTCGCCTACATTCTGACTGATGGGTTCGCAGCCGATCCTCGGCTCTGACTCGGCACGCTTATGCCAAAGAGCGAAGTCTCTTATTGGCTGAGCTTACTATATCCCAGGATGCACCACTACCAGTCCCCCAGATCTCGTTTGCCGCTAACTAGCAAAGACGTGGTCTCGAGCTGGCTGAGCTAAGTAGTGTTTTTCACTAACTTTTTCTGTCAGGAATTTCCTAATTCTTCAACAAAAGCTGTTTTAACAGCTATATCGTACTTTTGTGTATGAGTGGTTATTTGTTTTGCGGAAAAATTGTGTGGTGTTTGCGTGTTTGTTCTGACTAGAGGCCCCTTTTGAATTGAAGGGCCTTTTCCCTGTCAGTCAATTGTCTTTCGAGTCCTTAAGGGTTCTTGGATCCCTTTAGTTGATTTTTTTCTGTTGTTGTGACAGTCTTTGTAAAAAAAAAAAAAAAAAAAAAAAAGTAAAGTAAGTGTTTTTTTCTGTGTTAGTTACTAAATTGTTGCTATAATGTCTCAGGCTCCTAGGCCTTCAGGGTTTAAAAAGTGCACTAAGTGCAGTTTTAAAATGTCGATCACAGATGATCACTCTCTCTGTGTATACTGTTTGGGCGCCAAACATTTGCAGGAGTCCTGCAGCGTGTGTCACGCGTTTTCCTCGAGGGTCCTCCAAGAGAGGAAACATAAACTTATATTAAAAGGCCTTATTAAACCCTCTTTTGAAGAGGCATTAGCGTCCTCTCCTTCTCCTGCTAAAAAGAAAAGGGTGTCGGCTCCGACCAGTCCGTCGGATCCGACCGCCAAAAAACATAGGCAGGCTTCTCCTTCGGCTCCACGGACTTCGGAGCCGAGGGCGGAACGGTCTGCCTCGATGCCTCCAGTCTCGACTCCTCTGGGTTCGGAGCCGACGTCTGGGGCATCGAGAGGCGGGTCATCTTCATCGGCTCCACTGATCTCGGAGCCGATGAAGGTTGTCTGCTCAGACACTTCCTCCTCGGCGCCGAAGCCCTCTTCGGCACCGATGGAAATGGGTTTGGACATTCCTTCGGCACCGATAATTGTAGAGTCGATTCGGAGCCGGTCCCCTAGTCCCTTGGAGCCGTTGGAGAGGCCTACTCGGACCCATTCGGTCTCTTCCAGGTCATCAAGGATGTCAGATTCGGACGTAGACAGGGTGCTCCAAAGACTTTTCCAGTCCCCAGTCTTTCAGAAATTTGTTTCGGCTCCGACCCAATTGGCTTCGGAGCCGATAGCCCACTCCATGGCCATTCCTCCTCCGACCGCTTCGGCTCCGTTGGAGCAGGTGCTGATGGAGCCAGTGGAGATCCTAGGGTCGGCTCCGACCCTTACTCCAACCCTGGCCTTCGGGTCCGAGTTTAGCACACGGACTTCTTCGGCCGGACCTGGGGGTGACGTTTCGGGACCAATGTTGTCGGTTCCAAGCCTCCCTCTCGGTGCTTCGGCCGCGGGACTTCCGTCTGCTATCATGGCTCCGGAGTCTGGACCCTCCCAGGATTCTGGGGGTCCGGCCTTCAGAGCTATGAGGAGTGCATTGGCCAAGTCTTCTTCGGCCATCTCTACGGCTTTACCGGCACCTTCCCTGGGCATGGAGACTGGGTCTTTGGCAGTTCCCCTGTCTCTAGGCAGCGGAGCCCCAGGGCCTGAGGTTACCCCCACTGGGAGTTCCCCTCCTCCTGAGGGTCTTTCGGAGTTGTCTTCGGAGGAGCCCCCAAGGAAGAGATCGTGCAAGAGGAAGCACGTGGACTCCCCCGATGAGTCTCTTACATCGGACACTGATCTTGATGATGCGGAGGGGTCCCCAAAGTCGTCCTCGGATGATGTCTCATTTGCAGACATTCTAGAGATCCTCAAGCAACGAGGCGGCTGGAATTCCAAACCCCCCTCCGCTGACGAGTCGGTGTTCCTCAAGGCCTTCGGGGCTCAGCCCTCTGCCTCCTGGGTGTCTCCGCCCTTCGACGAGCTCCTGGATTTGGTTTGTCGGAGGGCGTGGGAACATCCAGATACTGTGGAACCAGTGCCTTCTCGCCCTAACAAATTTTTGTCTGCCCCACCCGAGAAGGAGTTCTTAACCAAAGGCGTCGCTGTAGATGCCATGGTGGTGGCATCTGCTACCCAGCAGGACGTGGCAGAGGCTTCAACGTCCGTCCATCCTCCTAATAAGGAGTCTAGGAGCATGGACGACGGGAAGCGCACCCTGACTTCAGCGGCCTTTACTCTGAGGTCCCTGAATTATTTGGCACATTTCACCAGACTACAGAGGGATCTGGTCAAAGAGCTCTCAGACTCCCTCTCAGGTAACCTACCTGAGCAGCTAGCCCAGTCGGTAAGCTCTCAGTTGGCTATCCTTAACTAGATTTCTAACTCGTCCATGAGGCTCATTTCATATGCGGCCGAAGGGGCGGGCAAAACGGCAGGCACAGGCGTGGCTCTACGGAGACAAGCCTGGCTCCGTTTGTGTCATTTTGCGGAGGCCTTCAAGTCTTCCTTTGCCGACACTCCCTTTGATGGGTCCTCTTTGTTTGGACCCAAGGTAAAAGGCACTCTTACCCGCTGTGAGCAGGAGGGAAAGACTTTATCTGCCGTAGGAGCACGTTATTCCACTCCCTTTCGGCCTTATCCCAAGGCTAAAAGAGGAGGGAAGATGTGGTTCCGCAAATCACAGAAATTCTTTCCCCAACAGCAGGAAGATTCCCCTTCCAGAGGCAGAGGACGGGGAAATTTTTCTGGGAGACGCCGTCCCAGAGGCGGCAGAGGCCCCCGCAACACTGGAGACCGCGAGTCCTTTCGTGGCTCTTCAGCCTCCCACACTTCATGAGGGATTGCCCGGCTGTGCTGCTCGGAGCCAGTCGGGTGCCATTGCCAAGCACCTAAAAGCCTGGGAGTCTATTACTCAGGACAGATGGGTGCTTGGATTATTGCCGGAGGTTACACCATTCCCTTCACACACGCACCCCACCGTCCAAAAAAATCCCGGACCCACCACCCAGTCAAAGGGAAATTGCAGCCGTAGAAGCTTCAAAGCTGCTAGAAAAAGGAGTCATCCAACCGGTCCCCACAGACCAGATCGGATCCGGAAATTACTCAAGGTTCTTTTTAGTGCCAAAAAAGACAGGGGACCTGAGACCCATTTTGGATCTCAGCAAACTAAACCAGTCCATCATGAAGTCCAAATTCCGAATGGTCACTTTGCAATCGATTCTCCCATTGTTGGAGAAAGATGTTTGGATGTGCTCCATAGATCTCAAGGACGCCTATTATCACATACCGATACATCAGGCGTCCAGGAGGTATCTGCGCTTCAGCCTGGGAGACAGTCATTTCCAATTTTGTGCTCTGCCCTTTGGTCTCACCACAGCCCCCAGGGTGTTCACCAAGTGTTTGGCAGTAGTGACTGCTCACCTGAGGAGTCTCGGATTCCAAGTATTTCCCTATCTGGACGACTGGCTCCTGACTGCCACCACCAGGCATCTACTACTAGAGAACCTACAAGCCACCATCTCCCTGGGTGCTTCCCTGGGAATTACATTCAACTGGTCAAAGTCTGTCTTGCTGCCTTCTCAGCGCATAAGATTCATAGGTGCAGAGATAGACTCAAAGTTAATGCGAATCTTCCTTCCTACCGAAAGGATACAAACATTACAAGATCAAGTCCGAGCCCTGCTTCTAAGATCCAAAGCCCCAGCCAGGATGGTCCTGCAACTTTTAGGTTCAATGTCTGCCACGGTTCTCCTAGTTCCTCTGGCAAGATTGCACATGAGGATTCTTCAGTGGCTGTTATCGACACAATGGTCTTTTCAGGATCTCCCCCTCAATCATCACATACTGATTACAGAAACGTGCAAATGGGACCTCCGCTGGTGGCTTCTGCCATCCAATCTGAATCAGGGAAGACCTTTTGTTATACCCCCTCCGGTGGCCACCTTGACGACGGATGCCTCCCAGACGGGGTGGGGGGGGCATTGTCTGGGCAGGTCAGTTCAAGGCTCTTGGCTTCCCAACGAAACATCTCTCCATATCAATGTGTTGGAAATGAGGGCTGTACTTCTGTCCTTACAAGCCCTCCACAAGTTTCTCCCTCAAGGCACTATCGCCATCCATACAGACAACATGTCGGTAGTCTGGTATCTAAACAAACAAGGAGGGACCAGATCTTACCCCCTTTGCAGAGAGGCCATGAGGGTATGGGAATGGGCAGTGGCTACCAAGCGATTCCTGGTAGCGACCCACATTCCAGGCAAATCCAATGTATTAGCAGACAGACTGAGCAGGACAATTCTCTCTCCTCACGAGTGGTCTCTGAACGAAACAGTAGCAGCTCAGATTTTCAAAAGATGGGGGATTCCGTGCTGCGACCTGTTTGCAACACCACGAAACACGAAGTGCAAAAGGTTCTTTTCCTTGACCCTGGGTCAAGGGGAGACAGCTACGGATGCTCTAGTCCAACCTTGGCCAACAGGACTGCTTTATGCTTTTCCTCCGATTCCACTCCTCCCCAAAGTCATCCAGAAAACTTCCCAATTGGGGTCCACAATGATTCTAATTGCTCCGTACTGGCCTCGTCAGGTATGGTTCCCCTACCTACAGAAATATACTCTGGACGGTCCTTGGACCTAATTCCGGACCTTCTGATTCATCAGTCGGGACAACAGCACCAGTCCCCTCACACTTTGAAATTAACAGCCTGGCTCCTCCACTTCCGACTATAGTCAGAAATCACACCTTGGACCCGGAAGTTATTCACATTTTATCTTCAGCCCACAAACCCACCACTAAGAAGTTGTATCACAGTAAGTAGAAGAGGTTTGCTATCTGGGCTCAACTCAGAGGATTAGACCCTATTTCTGCCCCGATACCAGAGGTCTTGAAATTTTTGACATCGTTGTTTAATCAAGGATCTTCAGTCTCTACTATTAAAGTCCAATTAGCAGCTATCTCCAAATTTCACGATTCCACAGACCCACCATTGATGAGCAGCAGATTATGTAAAACTTTCATGAAAGGTGCTGCGCTTTTAAGACCCCCAGTTTTTCATACTGCGCCTCCGTGGGATCTTGATTTGGTACTTCGTGCCTTAACATCTTCCCCCTTTGAACCGGCTGCTACATGTGAGTTGAAATATCTGTCTTGGAAAACTGCCTTCTTGATTGCAATTACCTCTGCAAGAAGAGTTTCAGAACTTCAAGCCCTATCTATCAAACCACCTTACTTGATTTTTCACAAGGATAGAGTATCACTTAGACCTAATCCATCTTTTGTCCCCAAAGTTTGCTCTAATCTCTGTCTCCAACAATCTTTAGAGCTACCAGTTTTCTTTCCAAAATTTTCAAACAAAGCGGAATACAACTTCCATACATTGGATGTTCACAGGCAATTGCGCTTCTATCTAGATAAGACTCAGCAAATTCGGAAAACAGATCAATTGTTTGTGTCCTTTTCAGATAATAAATTGGGTAAATCCATCACTAAAGCTACTATTGCCAAATGGATCAGAGATTGCATAACTCAAGCTTATTCCTCTTCAAATAAGCAACTTACAACATCTGTCAAAGCTCACTCTACCAGAGCTATGGCTACCTCTATTGCATTCCATTCCAAGCTCGCTATTTCTGAAATTTGTGCTGCGGCTACTTGGTCCAACCCGCACACTTTCATTTCCCACTATAAATTGGATGTGGCATCTAAAGGACGAGCATCATTTGGTTCCACGGTACTCAGGAGTGTTTTCCAGTGAGCCACCCAGGATTTAGGTGCTAGGGACGCTGTCCCATCAGTCAGAATGTAGGCGAGATAGGATCACATAACATCTTTTAGTTATGTACTCACCATAACTTCAGATGTTTGGGATCCATCTCGCCTACATTCCTAATATCCACCCTCCTTCCCCCTGCCTTGGAGATCAGAAGAGATTGAACGGTTTGGGTTCTACTGTTTTTTATCTTGTATCATCTGTCAATGTTATATAAGCAGTGCATGCGTGTGTGCATGTATGCGGACAAACTAGATCTCGGGGACTGGTAGTGGTGCATCCTGGGATATAGTAAGCTCAGCCAATAAGAGACTTTGCTCTTTGGCATAAGCGTGCCGAGTCGGAGCCGAGGATCGGCTCCGAACCCATCAGTCAGAATGTAGGCGAGATGGATCCCAAACATCTGAAGTTATGGTGAGTACATAACTAAAAGTTTTGTACCTACCATAAATGTAGATGTTCGAGTGTACACCCTGCTGCAGTCCAGGTTACCCTCCCTCCATCCTCTCTGATCTAACTGGCTAAATCTCTACAGTACCTTCCTGATGTATTTGCTTATAGCTGGAGGGATTTTGTGTTTGTGCAAAATTTACTTAATTTGGAACTAATTACTGACCACCTTTTTGGGGGCACCTGACATCTGGGGCAAGAAAAACTGAAGAAAATGGCGTTGGATGCATTATATAAACCCCTGGCGTACTGACGTCAGGGAAGAAGTGACGGCAACCGACGCCGGACCAAGACTTTGGAATTCTGGCTGACTGCGGGACCGCCTGACGACAGGATAACCAAGTGTGATGACTGCAGCAGGGTGTACACTCGAACATCTACATTTATGGTGGGTACAAAACTGTACTTTATTTTTGAAGATAAGGTCCTTCTATGATTTTGAACACTTCAGGTGACTTTACACTGTACAATTTCACATCAAATATTTATGATCAAAGTTTCATAGATCTTAGTAAGGGCCAGTCTTCATCTTACAAGTCCAAAATCAATGACTTAGCTATTGATTTAAAATTATTTCTTAGGAAGCTTAATTTAAAAAGTTTTTTCATGAGAAAAGTGTTGAATTTGTTCCTTATTCCTTTTGTAGGAAGAGTGCCTGTAACTCCCCCTGTTATCTTTGATTATCTTTGAGAAAATGTGCAAATTAGATTTTAGGACAGTTTTAACTAATAGGTGTAACAACACCGACTGTAATCTTATTGGGTAGAGTTCAAATTTTTGAAACCATTTAGTCATGACAAAAATGGTAATGGATGTTCTTCATGTTTCACTGTTGCAGTCAATACATTTGGGCAATCTGCTGGCAGGTTGCCCTCAGTCGGCCAGAATTCCAAAGTCTTGGGTCCTGCGTCAGTTGCTGTCTTCTCTTCCATGACATCAGGTCATCAGGGGTATAAAACCTGAAGTCGACGCCATTTTCTTTAGTCTTTCTTGCCACGCGGTGCCCGAAGCATTTCAGAAGTGCCGGTCGGCCGACTACTGAAATATTCGAGTTTGAGTTTCAGAACCGAAGTCTTCACTAAAGCTAAGTACCCATTGGAGAAACTTTTTTCTTGCTTTTTACCGATGTCATAGAAAGTTAATATATGTATTACTTGTGGGAAACAAATACCTCATAAGGATTTCCATTTATACTGTATTCCTTGCCTAGGCCCTGATCACAATGTGCCTGGCTGTCGGTTTTGTGCTAGATTTAACCAACTCACTATTAAGCGTCGGTATATTTTTGCATCAAAATATTTTGGAAACAGATTTAACTACCCAAAAATGTCGTCGGATAGCAATCCGACTACTGGAGTACATAAAAAACGCAAAGAAAAGGACAGAGAAAGGCAGTCGAGATCCAAAACCGACAACGAAGCTTTTCCTAAGTCAGTCACCGGTTCACTGGTACTCAGGCACTTTTGCAGCCCTTGATACCCACTACCTTCGAGTCGCAGGCCTCTACCAACACCCATGTGGTGTCCGGCATGCTGCAAGATACTCAAGGTATTGGACCGATGGATGTATATCTCTCGGACGGGTCCGGAGCCGCTGAGCAAGCACCGGCTTCTGAGGGTGTATTCAGACCTCAACATTTATATATCAAACGATGGCAGCTGCAAAGGCAAAGACAACTTCTGTAACTAAAAAAAGATACCTGAGCCACGTGCACAGGTCTCTATGCCTAAAAAACAGATGATCAAAATAGCTGAAGACCTTATTACCTTGATCAGGGGTAACCATCCCCCTCCAGATAAGAGGCCTAGGCAAGACTTTGATTATGAATCTTCGGATCAGGTTTCTGTTTCCTCTGATTCCTCTTCTGATCAGGAATTATCTATACCTCCCTATGAGGATTCTGATGCTGAGGAGTCTATTCCATCTGCATCTCCTCCAGAGGATTATTCATTTGGAGAAACCTTGCATACTTTGAGGGAGCATTTTCACTGGGAGAGTCAAGATTTCTCAGAATCAAAAAAGAGGCTCAGAGATTTCCTTCTTCTCCCCCCTCAGTACAAGCCTTTAGCCATTCCCCCTGTTTTAGACATTGTGGATGATGTGTTTTCTGAGTCAAGCTTGACCCCGGACTCCTTACCTCCGGCTCCCAGTAAGCCTGACAGGTAATACTGGGTCCCTGACTCACATAAATTTTCATTTAGAAACCCTGCTGCTGACCCTGAAACTATTTCACAGGGTCTAAAGGGAGTTAAGGCCTCAACAGCAAAAAACCCTACCCCCCTCTGACAGAGTTTCAAGGGCACTAGACAGATGGGGAAAAAGGTTTATACATCTGCAACCTTGGCAGTCAGGGCCTTAAACTGTCAATTTCACATGCTTAAGTACCAACAACATGTTATGGGATTGCTGAAACAAGAAATGATGTTGATTTCAGAATGTGCAGAAAATAAGGAATTGCAGGAATTATTGCATGCAGCTGAACAAGTTGGAAAGCATACTTTGCAATGTGGTTTTGATTCCTTAGAGTCCTCCTGCAGGGCCGCAGTTACTAGATCTGTGATTAGGGGGCATGCCTGGTTAAAGGAACAAAATTTGCCTGATCATGTTAAAGCTAAATTGCTAGATGCACCTTTACAGCATGATTCTTTGTTTGGTATTAAGGCAGAGGAGGTTTTAAAGAAAATGGAAGACAAAGCTAAGTCTATGCAAACTGTTAAAGACTTCTTACAAGTGCAGCCACCAAGATTCAGTAGACACTGGCCTACAAAAAATTGGTCCTTTCTTGTGTCAGACAGAGTTCAAAGGGGCAAGTCCAGACGCCCAAAGGGTTACAGATACCAGGCGCAAGATTCATACAGGTCAAAGCAGTGGGGCGCATCTACCTCCAAATCAGGGGGAGATGAAGCTCAAACCTACAGAAAACAGTTCCAATGACTTCCCTCAGCCTACACCAAGTACTTATCTTTTGACAGCACCCTTAGGGGGAAAACTAGCACTTTTTGCTCAAAGTTGGCAGTTAATAACCCAGGACAAGTGGGTACTAAACATAGTATCACAGGGATACAGATTCCATTTTCACACTCTGCCAGTGGCAAACGGTTGGCCAGATCTGCCCAAAAATCAATGGGCAGAGGCACAGAAACAGGTTACGTCCCTCATGGATATGGGGGCCATTCAACCAGTACCAGAACAGGAAAAAGGACAAGGTTTTTACTCCAGACTGTTCCTGGTACCCAGAAAGCACAAGGCCTGGCAGCCAATACTGGATTTGTCAATTCTGAACACATGCCTGGACATTCCAAAAATCAAAATGCTGACTTTGCAGCAGCTTCCGCCAATGCAGGGCAAGAATGCTTGGCTGGTGACATTAGACCTAAAAGAGGCATACTTGCATGTCCCAATAAGACAATTGTGCAGAAGATATCTCAGATTCAAGGCTGGCTTAATGCATTACCAATTCTCTGTACTGCCCTTTGCCTTATCTACTGCGCCCAGGGTCTTTACAAAGTGCCTGGCACCAGTAATTGCATTTTGCAGACAAAGAAGTATACAAATATATCCTTACTTGGACGACTGTCTCATTCAAGCAGAGAACAAGGACACTCTTCTTCGACACCTGGCATTTGTGAAAAGGCTTCTAACATGCCTAGGGTACACTATAAACAAAAATAAATCACATCTGGTACCCTCTCAAAAGATAACATTCCTGGGTGCAAGCTTGAATACAACTGCCCAGATGGCTTACCTTACACCAGACAATCAAACGCAACAAAAACCCAGTCTTCTGCAAGACAAATTCTGCAGGCTCTGGGTTTCATGGCATCCTGCATCCTACTAATTCCATATGCAAGACTGCATACGAGGAAACTTCAGTGATACCTAAAAAGTTTATGGAGTCAACATTCACACAGTCTGGAAACAATTCCTCTCATTCCCTGCCTGCAACAGGAGTTCCTATGGTGGGCAAAGGCCTGTCACCAAAATATGGGACGGCCCTTCACTCTACTCCATGCCAGCCAAACCTTAACAACAGACGCATCAGATTATGCCTGGCGGGCCCACATGGCAGGAAGATGCATTCAGGGCATATGGGCTCCAAAACAAATGCATCTACATATCAGTCAGAAAGAGATGCTAGCTGTTCAAAATGCCCTAACAGCCTTCAAGGACTTACTTCATCCAGGACACCTACTGATAAAGACGGGCAACACCACAGTCATGTGGTATGTAAACAAGCAAGGGGGCACACAGTCTTACCCCCTTTGCAGATTAGCCATGGCACTGTGGGACACAGCTTTGACCTACCAAATACATCTTCAAGCTCAATTCCTGCCAGGAAAACAAAACACACTGGCAGACGATTTAAGCAGAAACCTTATGGATCCTCACGAGTGGAAACTAAATCCACAAGTCTTCAGCATGATAACAGAGAAATGGGGGAGCCCAGACATAGATCTATTTGCCTCTCCTCAAAATTATCAACTGAAAAGATTCTGCACAAGGACTTATCACAGACAAGCATGGAAAGTGGACGCCTTTCCTCCTCTGCCTCTTCTACCCAAGGTCCTCCTAAAAGTCAGACAAGAGAAGCCAAAGATGATATTAATTGCCCCGGACTGGCCCCGCCAATACTGGTACCCAGTCCTAAGGAACTTGTTTCAATACCCAGCTTGGACCTTGCCTCAAACGCCACAACTACTGTCCCAGCAAAACAGTCGGATCCTGCACAATCAACTACAGACTCTAAACCTGGCAGCATGGCTAATCAGGTAATCATACAAACAACACCTCTCAGTAAAGCTGTGATGGATGTCATTTTGGAAACCAGAAGGCCTAGTACTAGAAAATCTTATGCTGACAAATGGAAGAGATTCTGTGCTCTAAATCAAGCACAAGGAACTGATACAGCAGAACCAAATATTCCTCAGATATTACAATACTTAACTGAGATGCTTGACAAAGGCCTATCTTTCTCATCAATCGAAATCCATGCCTTTGCCATTTCGGCTCATTACAACACAGAGCCACCAATCTTTTCTCAGCCTTTACTATAGCAGTATCTTAGAGGAGCCAAAAATTTAAGGCCCCCTAGAAGATCACCATTACCTGCATGGGTCCTCAATTATGTGTTGGAAAAACTCACCCTGCCACCATTTGAACCAGCTGCTACCGCTGATATAAAGTTCTTATCATGGAAGATAGCTCTGCTACTAGCAATTACTTCAGCAAGAAGAGTTTCAGAGCTATAGGCCCTCATGGCTGTAGAGCCTTTTGTCATATTTTACCTGGACAGGGTGTCTCTGAGGACAAATCCTACTTTTATGCCTAAGGTTTCCAATGTGGCTCTTAACCAAACAATTAATCTGCCAACTTTTTATCCAAATCCACAGAACAAAGGGGAGAGAATTCTACATTCCTTGGATGTTCACAGACAGCTAAGATTCTACTTGAGCAGGACTAAAGCTCTAAGAAAAACTGAGCAATTATCAGTGTCATATGCTGCAGGATCAGAAGGAAAGGATATTTCAAAGCAGACAATTTCAAAGTGGATAAGCCACTGCATCCGTTTCTGGTACTTACACCATGGTAAACCTGCGCCCAAGGGCATTAGGTCTCATTCCACCAGTGCTGCAGCTACATCAGCAGCCTTTCTTAGAGGAGTACCAACCAAGGACATTTTAGAGGCTGCTACTTGGAGTTCTGTTCACACCTTTACAAAGCATTACCATTTGCATCTCTACTCTAAGTCCAGGACAGGCTTTGCCACTGCAGTGCTGCAGGGCCATATAGCCATACCTAATGCTGTTAAGATCCAGCCTCCCAACCATAGCTTTGGGATTCTACCCAAATGTAATGACTGCAACAGTGAAACACGAAGAACATAGTACAGTTGTGTAGACTTACCATAAATGTAGATGTTCGAGTATATTCACTGTTGCAGTCCAGGTTACCCTCCCGCCACCCCCCTGTCATTCTGAAGTTTATCTTTCCTTCACTATATTCTACAATCTATATGGTGTATGTGCTTGTAGATGAAGGTAAAGTTTTTATTGATGCATGTATTTATATATTATTGCTACCTTTTGGGAGGCACCTGACATCGGGGGCAAGAAAAACTAAAGAAAATGGCTGCATGTTTTATACCCCTGACGACCTGATGTCATGGAAGAGAAGACCGCAACTGATGCAGGACCCAAGACTTTGGAATTCAGGCCGACTGAGGGCAACATGCCAGCAGATTACCCAAATGTAATAACTGCAACAGTGAATACACTTGAACATGTACATTTATGGTAAGTGTACACAACTGTACTTTATGAAACCTGATAAGGGTGGGGAATGGTTATATTGGATAAATATTATTGTATACATCGTATGCACAAACATTTTTTAATGATGATTTTTAAGAAGAGTCATGTCTTAATTTTGTGCATGTTTCTTAAAAGTTGATTAAATGTTAAATGCCATGTTGATACAAGGGCAGATTAGTCCAGACATCTTTGCATTTTTAACTGTAAAGTTCTCAACACTACCCTCTGACACCCATTATGGATACTGGCAAGTCTAAAATACATCCTATGACTAGGTTTGTTGACATTAAGCTAAAATCTTACTTAAAACCCTTTGAGCATTTGTGTGCTGATTCCTGGGACTTTTTGGTGAAATTAAGACATAGAGTATACTGATGATATGATTTTTTTTTACTATAGATGTGTTTTAACTTGTTTAATGCAAGTCCTCATGTGGTTGGCTTGGAGTGGTTTCATGACTTTATGGTCGAATCGACTGATTTGAGACATTGTTAAATTTAAACATTACATGCCTTTATGATGTCTGTACTTGAGAATAACTTGTTTATCTGGATGGTCAGTATTTTCTCCAGAAAAAAGGGGTAGCAAGGGGGACCTCTTGTGCCCCTACCTTTGCTAACATAGTTATGTTGCAATGGGAAAAGAAATTTGTTTTTAGTGAATTCAGTCCCCCACCTTGGACACTTTGTCCATTTTCTGGATGACATTTTTATTCTTTGGAATGGTATGGTGAGTGAAATTGATTCTTTTATTGAGTATTTAAATAATACTGCATCTTTCTTGCGATTTACTTATTCTGCCAATTCCACTAAAACCAACTACTTGGATGTGGAGATTAGTAAAGGTATGATTAGTAGAAGGCTGCTCAGAGATATTTACGAGAAGCCTATGTATTCCAACAGTCTCCTTCATTATTCAAGTTGTCACACAGAACATCAGAAGAAAGGAATTGTTAAGGGGCAGTATGTTAGACTAGCCAGGTTAGTTTTTGAGGATGACACTTTATTTGAGGGGCAAAATTTGTTCAGAATGGTTTCTTCTCTTGGCTATCCCCATAATTTAATTAAAATAATTTTGATGAGGTCATTGACAAAATAAAAAGTGGGAGTCTTATTCCATTTCTTTGCAATGACAGGGATGTGGTTTTAACCAATACACAAAGAGTTTATGGGAATGATTATTTGCATTCTTTTGTTACTACTTGTACAGTGGATTGTCCTTATATTTTTAAAATTCTTAGGAGAAATAGGAGAATTTTCTCCTGTTTTTTAAAGTTTTACTGAGTTAGTGGGAGTAGTTCCCCACATTATTTATAGGAGAGGGAAGTCTTTGAAACAGTATTTTGAAGTTGCAGATATAGCTACCTTAAACTAGACTAACAAGATAAAAGGTACTTTTAAACGTGGTACTTGTCTGCAATGTAAATTTGTTTTGGAGAAGGGTGATATTGTAATTAATAAACTTCAGATTAAATCTGCTTTGCATTGCACTTGCAGTTCTGTGGGAGTGGTTTACCTCGCTGTTTGTCAGCAGTGCAATTTACTGAGTTAGTGGGAGTAGTTCCCCACATTATTTATAGGAGAGGGAAGTCTTTGAAACAGTATTTTGAAGTTGCAGATATAGCTACCTTAAACTAGACTAACAAGATAAAAGGTACTTTTAAACGTGGTACTTGTCTGCAATGTAAATTTGTTTTGGAGAAGGGTGATATTGTAATTAATAAACTTCAGATTAAATCTGCTTTGCATTGCACTTGCAGTTCTGTGGGAGTGGTTTACCTCGCTGTTTGTCAGCAGTGCAATGCATTTTATTTTGAGAAAACTCGGACACTGTAGAGAGCGTATATATGAACATATGGTAGATATTAGAAATAAGAAGGAACATATTTAAAAAGACCATTGTATTCCTTCTTATTTCTACACATATTTCTCAATTCCGTACACATCACTTTCAATTTTTTTGGTTTAGATATTATTTACAAGAACATCCAGGGGTCCATAGGAAGATTTCATTGAGACGTGAACTTGTGGAAAATCAGACTTAATTTCCACCTGGATTAAATGACAGTCTTTCTATCGCAAGTGCTTTAAGGCTACATTCTGATTTAGTGTGAATTTTCTAAATATCTTGTGGTACTGGAATTACTGTTTTTGTGTACATTTTCTACATATATTTTTATATATATTATTTTGTATGCATACTTTCAAATGTGTTTGCTTTATTGTTTTTAATGAGGCTTTGTGTATTATGCTATTGGGTCATTTAGGCATGTGACGTGGGAGAGGGTTATTTAAAGATTGTTTGGGATGCATGTTTTTGATTCTGATGAAGTCAGTAGATATAAATTGACAAAAGCGCTCAATCCATTAAAGTTTATGTTGGTTAGTTTCTGGGTGGTCATGTCTTTCCAGTTCTACAAGAATTTTCGTGTTACTTTGTTGGTTGTTAGTTGATTGATATTTGTAAAATTAACCAGTTCTTAGAGTCTTGATTGTATTTGGACACTACATTTTCAACAGTGTATATATATATATATATATATATATATATATATCAGTACCATTTAAGAATTGATGCCAATAAATTAAGTTACTTTATTGTTTCAGTACTAGCATTTTGTTGAAGTTGAGTTTCTAGGCAGTCATTTGTATATGCAATTGGAAACATAGAAAATATTAAGTCTTTAATACAATGGTTAGAATATATGAATTTTTTGAAGGAGGAAATTATAGTATTTAAATAGGGAAGTTGAGAAGAGGGTGTAATTCCATTTCCGCAAAAAAAAAGTTTTAATAACTATATAAAACTAATTAAGACCCTATTTGTTTATGACTGGGTGTGATATATTTTTATTTACTAATATTTCATGATGTTTGTTTCCATTTTGAATCATAAGAACAATTTAGTAGCATACAATTGAATATTAGGGAATCCTATTCCACCATTATCCCAACCTTTTCTGTGCCAAAGGAAACTGTTTAGTAGGATGTCAACAAAATTTAAGTAGAATATTATTTATCTACATAGTTTTTTTTTTTTTTTGGTGGAGATAGTGCTAAATATTGTAAGACAAACCGTGTTTTAGGCCATTAATCGTTCTTCCATGATAAAGAAGAATTTGTTCCAGTTTGTGACTAAACTTAAAATTTTATCAACAACCTGTTGAAAGTTTGTTTATATTATTTCTTTACTATTAGACATAATCGTTATACCAAGGTATTTCAGTTGATTGCTATTCCAGTTGAAGTTGGAAAATTTTTTGTATGAATTTCTTAAATTTTTTTATTAGTTAATTATGTACTTGTTTTATTATGATTAAGCTCAAATTTGATTTCTTCAAACTGACTCATAGAACTAATATGTTCTAACAAGGTCTCTGTATTTCCTATTGTTAGTAAACTATCATCAGCAAAATGCTGAATCTTTAGTTCAAAATCTTCTTTTATTTTGACACCAGTAGTGTTCTTATTGGCTCTAACAGTATTAGCAAAGGGTGCTATAGCTAATAGGAAAAAGGAAAGGTGATAATGGAAAGCTTTATTTTGTGCCTTTTGTAACTTAAATAAATCAGAAATTAAGGAACCTGTTTTAACTTAAGCACAAGATTTATTTTATAACTTAGAAGGTAATGCAGTTAGCTCAGGTGAGAAATTATACACTTTAAGTGTTTTAAACAGGTACGACCAACTGAGTCAAAAGCCTTTATTATCCTGTACTTGTGTAAAATAAACCCAGTTTGATCATTGCTAATTAGTTTAGGTATACAAAGATTAATTCTTTTAGCTAAAATGCGCATGAATATCTTATAGTCCACATTTAAACATGAAATGGGTCTGTATGATGAGCACTTTGTAGGATCCTTATCTTGTAAAATAGGTGAAATAAGGGAATATTTCCATGATGGGGGGGGGCTTGAGTTATTTTTATTTTTCTATAGACCTTATTTAATATTTAACTGCATCATCCGGTAGTATTTTTTATAGTTCTGGTGTAAGACCATCTAAGCCCAACGCCTTATTATTTTTTAACTTTTTAATTTTATCTTTTATTTCTTTTAAAATGAATGGCCTGTCAATGTTTTATTTGTTCATTTATGATGTTTGTATTTTCCCTTAGAAAAGTTTCAACTATATCATCATCTAGGTTGTTTTATTGTTTATATTTTCATAAAATTTAAAACCCTCAAGTACATTTGATATCTGTTCTTTCTTTTTTATTATTTGTATGTGTTATAATTTCTTTGATATGATTTAGTATATTCATCTTCTTTGATCTGAGAGCAAGTTTATGCAAGCTTAAAGGGTTTACTGAATATGCCTGAAGTTTAAGTTTTCCAGGTTTATTGAAACTTTTTATAATTTCAACATATTTCGTATTTCCAAGTTTTTATGTTCAAGACTGACTGATCATGTCATTTGGTATTAGATTTAACTTGAGTGTGTCTATTTTGGCTTGTAGCAATTCAGTTTTTTGTCCCATTTTCTTGTTTTACTAATATGCCAGCTTGCAACTCTTCAATTTAAGTAAGCTTTTAGTGTGTGCAGGAATTTAATGTATAGATTTTAATCCTGCCTGCCTAACTGAAGTTTGGATGTCTCAGAAGTAATAAGACTGTTATTTCAAGTCAGAAAGCGGGATCTGACAATGGAGTCCAGCACTTAGAAAAACATTGTCAGCTGCCAAGCCATTGTCAAGACTGGTTACCAAGGTGAAAAGATTGCAGATACAGAAATTAAATCAAACATCTACTGCTGTGGGAGACCTTTAGCAGGAACACCTGCACAGTTCCAGAGTCAGAGACACTAGGACCTTGAAAGAAGGGGTCTGCTGGACCAGAGAGCTGGAGAGGTAAACGTCTGACTGGAGCTGTATTAACATTTCATCTGGCTTCAGGAAACCGATAACCGCAATAGGAGTTCCACATTTTGAAGCTTGGAAGAGAGGGATACAGAGACAAAGAGAAAAGAGATTATTTCAGAACTGAACACTCAGTGAGGGGAGGGATGAGGGAGAATGGAAGGGGGACTGAAAGGGGGCTTCTCACAATTTTCCTGTTGAAAGGATTAAAGAAGCCAAAACCTTTGTGACAGAAGTAAACCGACAATGTCTGATACCTCACCATTTATGTTTATTTGTAGGACATTTTTTGATCTCTTTAACATACCGTTCATTGAATCCTTTTATTTTAATAATGTATGCTGGTAATCTCCTGTGATGTATTAAATTGTCAGTTTATAAAATAATAATAATAAAGATTTTAGCGTTATGGTCCAATAATGGACATGAAACTGTTGAAGCTTCTCTGATATTTGATAACCGATCGTTTGAGACAAAAATGTTATAAATATTTGTTTGTATTCCATATCTGTATGAATAATGGGTACATTGAAGTAAGTTTGTTTTCCTTAGCTTATATATATCGTTTAAATTCATTAGATTAATAAACTTTAAGTGTTTAGCTGAAAGTGTGATTCTCAGCTTTTTGTGTGCAGTGGAATCTTTGATAAGACACAATTAACGTCATCAGCCATTATGACTTCACCTTTCATGTAATAGGCTGTAGTTTCTAATATTTTTTTGCATCTTTAGCCCCAACCCCTGGCATCCAGTAAGGGTTCACCAATATATATAGTTTTTTATTTCACTCTATAATAATGTTTAACATACCATTTTTATCAACATAGGTATCTTTTACTTTAGGCATGATTGATGAGGACTTCCATAAAATGGCAGTGCCTCCTCCTTTAGCTCAAAAGCCAGAACCTGCTATAACCAAATAATTTTTAATGAATGCTTATTTATGTCTTAAGTAAATGTGTTTCCTGTAGAACTATTTGAGCTTTATGTAATTACAATTATTTGAAAAGACTCCCCCTCTTTACTGTATTATTCAGTCCTTTAATCTTAATAGATAAGCATTTAAAATCAGACATTTATATAAGAAAGAACATTAACACAGGTATAATGAAATTACATTTATGTACAGAATGTATTTACTTTATATATAACAATATGAAATCTTCATCTATGGACAAAAATTTGAAACAAAAAATTGTCTAATGATATAACCTTAAAACAGTCTACCATGGAATAATGTATTCCTAGTTTATGGAAAAGACAAACTACCTCTGAAACACTCCATTAGATTAACAACTCTTAGCTCATGGGACTTCCAAGATGGCTGCACATTGTGTAACAACTTAATTTTTGCTCTCCCAGTATGAAAACAGAGAAGGCCAATATACTTGTGTTTATGGGTAAATTTCAGTAACTGGCCTGGATGCCAGGAAAAAAGAAATAGAGAGTACCTGGAAAAATCGGCTACAAAAAGTGAGGAAGAAACACTGACTGGGAAAACGTCTGCAGCTGTTCAGCAAAAAGCAATGCAACCTCCAGACATGAATTCCAGTAACCTACAGGAAGATATAAGACAACTCAACACAAACCTGGTTAAAATAAACAAAACACTAATGGAGTATTTCAACACAAACAACAAAAGGCTGGAAAAAAATGGAAGAAGCATTAAATATTCAGATGGAGTGATAAAGCTCCAAAAATCAGAGGTCTAAATGACGAAAAGGCTAGCTGAATATGAGACTGCTCAGGAAGACATGTTTAAAAAAATAATAAAATTAGAGGATAGAGGACATAGGGAAAACCTGAGATTTTCAGCTAACCAGAGAAGTGTGAAGGAATAGACTGCTTTAATTTTATGAAAGCATAAATAAGCAGCTGGACATTCCACAGTAGGAGTTGTTAGATGAAAGGGCACATTGTGAGTATAAAGCAACCTAGACCTTTAATAGTAAAGATGCAATCCTACCAGCAGAATGAATTGATTTTGACAAAACTGTGGCAGAAGGACAAAGTACTAAAAGTGGGAGACAGCAGAGTGCTTGCGGACAATGATTACTCATTGTACACCGGGCAGAAGAGAAGCAAATGTATTCCAGAAGAGAAGCAAATGTATTCCAGTATCCAGGGAATGTCAAGACGCAGGTGTGAGATTCAAACTGCTGTACCCAGCTGTCTTCAAAGTATTCTTCCCTGGAGGGACAAAATTATTTTTTGATGAAATACATGCTAAGAAGAAAATGCAGAAGTTTGCCCAACAAAAAGTGAGCTGTGAAACAGAAAGAGATTCTGCTTCTTGTTCTTCTGGTAATAAAGACAACAGAAAGACTGTACCTGTAAAACTTTTTCGAGTGTTTCAATGAAAAATGTTGGAGTGAAGGAATGGAGCACAAGAGTTGATTAGAATTGAGAGCACGTTGGAAGTGAAGCATTGATGAGATTTGGGAGATGTATTTGTTGGACTTGGGAACTCTAAAGCATATGTCCTTCTTCATGTCATTAATGTTCAAAAAATGCTTTGGGGAGGGGAAGAGGAGGGAGAAAGTTAACTGTAAGTAAAGACATTTTCTTCTTACTAGCACTATTTTTGTGGTTTATAGTTTCTTTGCATGCTATGAAGTAAAGGTTTCTCATTTATTTTTAAGCATAATGGGGATTGTAAACAGGTGCAGCTGTTTTTTTTTTCTCCCTTCTCTATCTTGTTTAGTTTTAAGAAATGTAGGCAATTCAGTGAAAAAATAGCCTGGTTAAAAGAGCATGACAAAAGAAAAAAATGTGTCTTTTCTCATTCTTGCATGGGGAAATGACTGGATTAAAGATCTTAGATTGATTTGTAACCAGTTAGCAAAAACATGCATGTTCAGAAGCAATTCTGCAGCTGGTCTTCATGTTTCCATGGGAACAATCTGATAAAGAGAAACTGGCTACCTGGTTCTTGCGTCTCCATAGAAACAATCTGATAAAGAGAAACTGGCTACAGGCTGGTGGAGAGTGATCGGCTGAAGAAAAAAAATGAGAAGAGAAAAATGGCTAGGACATAACGTTCTCTGAAAACATTCAATGGTTTTCCCAACTGGGAGAGCTATAAAGACAAGATAAGACAAAACCACTAAGCACTTAGTAGAAGCACAGGCTGCACCACACATCTTGGCATGTTTAACCTTTCTTTCAAGTTAACTCAAGTTTGTGACTTTGTCTCAGTTTGGGAATTTTGTTCCTGTTAGGAGGGTAAAACTTCGGATGTTATATAGTCCAGTCTCGCCTACATTCTTACCCGTGGGTTCGGAGCCAAATATCGGCTTCGACTTGGCCATACTTTTTTAGCTCAAAGTCTTTCTATTGGCTGGGCTAAGATGGTATCCCATGCTGCACTGCTCTCAATCCCCAGATCTCGTTTGCCTCTCGTGTAGCTCAGACGTGGTCTCGCTCTTGGCTGTGGCTAAGTACCCTTTTTCTTCTTATATCAGAGAAGTTTTTTTTGCAGAAAAGCTATTTTAATAGCTATTGTGTGTGTTCTTGTCTGTATTGTGAAAAAGTTGTGTTTTTCTTGATTGTTTATTCTGTGGTATCCCACTAGCTGTTTCCAACGGGCTAGGCCAGTTTCATTTAGAGGACCTAGTCTGTTCGCTTGCTTTCCTTGTGTGCTAAAAGTTTCCCGTGGACTAAAACCATTTAAATTACAGGAATTAGTCCCCCCCCCTTGTATTTGTGTCCGAGGATCGTTTGACTTGGAGATCTTTGTGGTGTTCTGTCTGTTGTTGCCTTGTTCCTGCCTTGTGACTGTTTGACCGTTGGTCGATTTTTCAATTAGTTACTTGTGGTTGGTTAACTATGTCCAAAGATACTAAGGAGCATAAGCTCTCGGGCTTCAAGAAGTGCTCTAAGTGCAGTTATAAAATGTCCATTACCGATGGACACACTATTTGTGTGTGCTGTCTGGGAGCGATTCATCTCCAGGAATCGTGCAGTTTCTGTCATGCCTTTAGTCCGCATGTTCTTCAGGAAAGGAAGAACAAATTGATTTTGAAGGGACTTCTGAAACCCTCCTTCGAGGATGGTCTGTAGAGTGCTTCCAGCTCTAAGGCAAAATCTTCTAAAGCAAAAAAAGCGATATCCGGCTCCATCAGTCTCTTCGGAGCCACCGAAGAAAATAGCAAAGTCTGCATCGACATCCTCGGCTCCATTGTCCTCGGGGCCGCAGGAAGTGTCAGTGGTTATGGAACCTGCTTCGGCTCCAATCTTCTTGGAACCTGTTCGGAGCCGATTGCCTAGCATTAGGCCAGTATCCCCTCCTCCCAGGTCCCCTTCAGAGAGAAGGTCTCGATATCCTTCTCTATCCTCCAAATCTTCCAGGACCTTATCAGATGTGGACGTCGATAGAGTGGTGCAGAGACTTCTTCAGTCACCGGTACTGGCAAAATTGTTCTCGGCTCCGACCCAGTTGGCACGGGAGCCGGTCCCTCAACCTACATCGATACTTCCTCCTCCGAGCAAATCTCAGCTTTTGGAGCCGGAGTGCTCGGCTCTGTGTGATGTCCCTAGGTCGGTTCCGACAGCCCCTCCTGGCTTATCAATTCCATCAGCTCCGACCCTGTTGGCACCGTCCACGGGGTTCAGTACTCAGGATTCTTTGGTCGGATCTGAGGGAGAGGCTTCGGGACACCTTTCAGCGCTTCAGCGCGGGGAAGCCTGACTCCTGTCTTGGCTTTGGAGGCTGGTCGTTCTTCGGATCCGGAAGGGCCAGCCTTCGAGGCCATGCGAAGCGCCCTGGCCAGGTCGTCATTGGCATCATACGGGTCGGGCATTCTGTCCCCTACTACACCACCGGTGCAGGTCTCTGATCACCATCTATCTCTGGACAGTGGATCCCCAAGGCCTCAGGGTACCCTCACGAAAGGTCCCCATATTTCTGAGAGCCCCTCAGAGTTTTTGCCTGAAGAGCCACCCAGAAAGAAAACATGCAAGAGGAAGCACATAGATTCCCAGGATGAGTCTCTCACATCAGACACCGACCTCGAGGAATCGGAGGGGTCCCCTAAGTCATCCTCTAAGGATGTTTCTTTCTCTGACATCCTAGAGATTTTGAAGCAAAGAGGTGACTGGCCATGCAAAGCCCCCTCCGAGGAGGAGTCTGTCTTCCTGAAGGCCTTTGATGCTCAGCCCTCTGCCTCCTGGGTATTTCCACCCTTCGAGCTTCTGGATTTGGTTTGACGAAGGGTGTGGGAAACCCCTGACTCTGTGGTACCAGTCCCCAGGGGACCCAATAAATTTTTGTCTGCTCCTCCTAATAAGGAATTTCTGTCCAAGCGAGTCCCTGTGGATGCCATGGTGGTGGCAGCTGCCACCCAGAAGGAATTAGCTGAGACTTCTTCCACCGTCCATCCCCCTAACAAGGAGTCTAGGGCTATTGACCGGTACGGGAAGCATACGTTTTCTTCAGCGACCTTTACCTTACAGTCACTGAATTACTTATCACACTTTACACTGCTCCAGAGAGATCTCCTCAAGGAGCTTGGAGATACTCTCATGGGTAACTTTTCTGAGGTGATGGCCCAGACGGTCAACGCTCAGATGTCTACCCTCAATTCTATTGCAAACTCCTCCATGAGGCTAATATTCTACGCAGCCGAGGGAGCAAGTAAGGCAGCAAGTTTGGGGGTTGCTCTTAGGAGGCAGGCCTGGATGCACCTTTGTCATTTCGCGGAGGCCTTCAAGTCTTCATTCACCGACGCCCCGTTTGATGGTTCCTCTTTGTTTGGAACCAAGGTGAAAGACACACTCACTAGGTGTGAGCAGGAGGGAAAAACTCTGTCTGCCGTAAGGAGTCCATTTTTCCCTTCCCTCTAGGCCTTATCCCAAGGCCCAGAGGGGTGGCAAAATGTGGTTCAAGAAATCAGAGGTTTTTTCCCGGTGCACAAGGTGATCGCCCCTCCAGAGGCAGGGGAGGGGGTGGTTATTCAGGGAGACGCCGCCCTAGAGGCAGAGGAAGCCCTCGCAACTCAGGAGACTGCAATTCCTTTCATGGTTCTCCCTACCGCCGCTCCTGATGGGAGGCCCGACTGTGCGTTTCCGGAGCCAGTCGGGGTTGAATCTCATTATACCCGGAGGCCTGGCAAGATATCACCCAGGACCAATGGGTTCTTCGAATAATTTCCGGAGGATATGTCATTGCCTTCTCGTCAAATCCCCCTCCAATCAAGAAAATCCCGGATGTTCCACCCAGTCAAAGGGATTACGCAGCTTCAGAAGTTTCAGAGCTGCTAGAAAAAGGAGCCATCCAACATGTCCCCTCAGACCAGATCGGATTAGGGACTTACTTGAGATTCTTTTTGGTGCCGAAAAGGACAGGGGACCTGAGACCCATATTGGATCTCAGCCAATTGAACACCCATGTGCAAAAGTCCAAATTCCGAATGGTCACATTGCAGTCTATTCTCCCATTGTTGGGAAAAGAAGTGTGGATGTGCTCCATTGATCTCAAGGATGCTTACTACCACATAAAGATGGACAGGGCATCCAGAAGTCACCTACGCTTCCGGCTGGGAGCCAGTCACTTTCAGTTTCGAGCCCTGCCATTTGGTATCACCACAGCCCCCAGGGTGTTTACCAAATGCATGGCAGTGGTGACTGCTCACTTAAGATGTCAGGGATTCCAAGTGTTTCCGTATCTGGATGACTGGCTCCTTACTGCCACCACCAGGCATCTACTACTTCAGACCAGGGACGCTACTATCAACCTATGTCAACATTTGGGCATCACATTGAACTGGGAAAAGTCTGCCTTATTGCCCTCACAGCATGTCACTTTTATAGGTGCCGAATTAGACATCGTCCTCATGCGGGCGTTTCTACCACAGGGAAGAATCAGAGTCCTTCAACAACAGGTTTATGCCTTGCTTCCTCTGAGAAGAGTGAAAGCAAGATGGGTCCTCCAATTGTTGGGGACAATGGCTGCTACGATTATGTTAGTCCGTCTGGCAAGGTTACATATGAGGCTCCTTCAGTGGCTACTCTTCGCCCAGTGGTCTCTTCAACATCTTCCACTCTCTCACCCTATTCTACTCACAGACAGGTACAAACAGGATCTCATTTGGTGGCTTCGCACCGACAACCTCAGTGCGGGAAAGCCCTTAGTTCCTGTGCCCCCAGTTGCCACTGTGACCACGGATACCTCCCAGATGGGGTGGGGGGGCATTATCTAGGCAGGACAGTCCAAGGCACATGGCAAGAGCACAAGATGCATCTGCATATCAATGTCCTGGAGATGAGAGCTGTGCTACTAGTGTTGCATGCACTTCAGAGTTTTCTTCCTCTTGGGACTATTGCAATCCACTTAGACAGGGAGTGGCGCACTGCAACTGTGGTCCCACTTCACAAAGGCGGTGCCTCCACAGACCCTGGAAATTACCGGCCCATTAGCTTGACAAGCCTTATCTGCAAAGCCATGGAGAGGATCATAATGCACCTCATAAATAAAGACATAGGGAATTTGCAGACTTTGGATCCAACCCAGTTTGGCTTTGTCAAAGGCAGATCATGCCTTTTAAACTTGGTTGACTTTTTCGAAACAGTCACCAAAGCCATTGATGAGGGAAAGGCAGTCCATACAGCCTACCTCGATCTGGCTAAGGCCTTCGATACAATACCCCACTCGGGTATCATTGAAAAACTCATCAGCTTAAATGTTAACCCATACATCACAAGATGGGTTGCAAACTGGCTGAGTGACAGAACCCACAGGGTCAGAGTTGCTGGCGCCATGTCAGACTCAAAGCCTGTCACAAGTGGTGTCCCACAGGGCTCAGTCCTGGGCCCACTCTTGTTTGGCATCTACTTTTCCGAAGTACAAGCAAACACAGGAGGGTTATGGCTGACAAAGTTTGCAGATGACTGCAAACTGGGCGCCATAGTAGAAAACACATCTGAGACAGATATCCTTCAGAAGGGTCTCACAGAAATGGATAACTGGTGCCAGAGCCACGGCCTAAAGTTAAATGCCAAAAAATGCATAGTCATACCCTTCGGGAAAAACAAGGTTACCCCTAGCTACCAAATAGGTGGCAATCCACTGAGCACAGAAGAAGTTATCAGGGACCTGGGGACCCAGGTTGATAGTAGTCTGTCATTCGACGCCCATGTAGCTAAAGTAGTTAGGAAGTCCTTCTACATTGCCCACCTTATCATGAAGGGATTCTCATCTAGATCAAGGAAGGTCATAGTCTCCCTTTACTCATCACTCATCAGACCAATGATTGAGTACAATGCCCCATTCTGAATGTATCTGACCAGACACTTGCAGCAGCTGGAGAGGACACAAAAGTTCCTCACCAAAAGGATAAAGGGTCTCAAAAATCTGTCCTATGCTGCCCGACTGAAAGAACTCCAGCTCTATTCAGTCGCTTACCGCTTGCTCAGAGGTGACCTTTGCCTAACATACAAGGCCATGTCAAACCCAGATTTGATGAATATGCTTCACCTCAAAAAATCTAGATCCATCAGAGCCACAAGGGCGGGAGACTTAAACCTCGACACGGCTATTAATAGGACGTGCTGGAGGGATAGATTCATCACCCAAAGACTCCCTATGCTGTGGAACAAAATCCCGGTACATGTGAGGCAGAGCACCTCGCTGGCCTTGTTCAAGAGAAATCTTGACCAATGGATGGGAGATCGCAGATATACCCCAGGAATTACCTCAGTGTCACTGCTCGACAGAGGCACAGCAAAATAATGGGTATAGTTCCCCATACTAAAGGGGTGGCGTAAGCCACAAAACGATGGGCTAGGCTTATAAATGCCCTCGGGCAGATAGCCTAGTATGAACCTATGAACCTATGAATATGTCAGTGGTGTGGTATCTGAACAAGCAGGGAGGAATCAAGTCTTATCCCCTGTGCAGAGAGGCCATGCGAGTGTGGCAGTGGGCAGTGTCTTCCCAACATTTTCTGGTGGCAATGCACATTCCGGGGAAGTCCAATGTGATCGCAGACAGGCTAAGCAGAGCTAGTCTGATGCCTTACGAGTGGTCCCTGAACTGTCAAGTTGCGGAACAGATCTTCCGCAGGTGGGGTCAACCTTGCTGCGACCTTTTTGCCAGCCCCCTCAATGCCAAATGCAGCAGCTACTTCACACTGATCCCCCCTCAGGGGGAGTCACCCAGGGACGCTCTAGTCCACGATTGGCCCTCCGGTCTCCTTGCTGTCAAAGATTATTCAGAAAGCGCAATCCTTGGGAAGCACAATGATTCTGATTGCCCCACACTGGCCTTGTCAAATTTGGTTCCCCTTTCTCCTTCCCTATCTCATGGACGCTCCTTGGATTCTGAACCCACAACCAGACTTACTGACACACACATGTCAGGGCAGCTCCATCCCTCTCTTCCTACCCTCTAGTTGACAGCCTGGCTACTCCACTTCCGTCATTAGTTAGGCTTCATCAATTTTCGCCAGAGGTGGTTCATATTTTATTTTCCTCTCATAAGCCCTCGACCAGGAAGATTTATTACAGCAAATGGAAGAGGTTTTCAATCTGGGCTCATGCCAAAAAGATTGACTCTTACACAGCTCCATTTTCGTCTGTATTGGAGTTCTTGTCTATGCTCTTTAACCAGGGTTCAACGGCCGCAACCATTAAAGTCCAATTGGCGGCGATGTCTACCTTTCATGTCACAGACGAGCCTAGTCTGATAGCACATAGAATCTGTAAGGCTTTCCTGAAGGGCACTTTGTTACTTCGTCCTCCGGTATCAGAACCTGTTATGCCTTGGGACTTAAACTTTTTTCTACAGGGTCTTACTTCACCCCCCTTTGTGACTGCAGCCACTTGCGATTTAAAATTCTTAACTTGGAAGACTGTCTTTTTGGTAGCCATCACATCAGCCAGACGCGTTTCGGAGCTTCAAGCTTTATCAATCAAACCCCCTTATTTGATTTTTCATAAGTCCTCTCAGACTGAACCCCTCCTTTCCTCCTAAAGTAACGTCAGTCAGTAACCTTAACCAATCTATTGAATTGCCAGTGTTTTTTCCCCAGTTCTCAAACAAGGCAGAATTCAAATTTCATCAATTGGATGTGCACAGACGATTAAGTCTTTATTTGCACAGAACGAAAGACCTCAGAAAATCTGATCAGTTGTTTGTTTCATTTTCAGAAAACAGAATTGGGTCTCCTGTTTCCAAAGTCACGTTGTCCAAAGTCACGTTGTCCAGTGGATTTCCAGTTGCATTTCTTTCATTTATACCTCGGGGGGAAAAGATTTACTGTTCCAGGTGAAGGCTCACTCTACTCAGTCTGTATCTACATCTACAGCTTTTCAGGCCAGATTGTCTATGGTTGATATTTGTGCTGCTGCTACTTGGGCATCTCCTCACACCTTTGTTACTCATTACAAGTTAGATGTGGTATCTAGGGACAGGTCTTCCTTTGGTTCCACAGTGCTCAGGAGTATTTTCCACTGAGCCTCCCAGGATTTAGGTGCTGGGGACGCTGTCCCACGGGTAAGAATGTAGGTGAGATTGGACTATATAATATCAAGAAGTTAATTACTCACCATAACGTTCAATGTATGTAGTCCATCTCACCTCACATTCTTACTTACCCCCCCCTCCTTCCCCCGTCCTGGAGGATCTGGAGGTTAGGTCTGGTTTCAGAGCTCCCTTCATTCTTGGTTTGTTTTTCCTTTTCTTAGATGTTGTTATGCATGGAGAATGAGTGCTGGTGCTCGCAGTAAACTAGATCTGGGAATAGAGAGCAGTGCAGCATGGGATACCATCTTAGCCCAGCCAATAGAAAGACATCAAGCTAAAAAAGTATGGCCGAGTCAGAGCCGATATTCGGCTCCAAACCCACGAGTAAGAATATGAGGCGAGATGGACTACATACATTGAACGTTATAGTGAGTACATAACTTCTTGTTTTTGAAGATGTACATAGTTTTGTGTGTTAGTATTAAGTTTATGGGTGTTAGGGCAGCATTGAGCTGTGTTTGTTTTTTTGTTTGAGGGTTTTCAATAAAACAAAAAGGTTTATAAGATGTGACATAGGCTGAAATAGATAATGCAAGAAATAACTGTATAAAAATTCAAGCTGTCAAACAGTGTATGCATGCAACACAAAAAGCTGGAGCTAGACATACAAAAATGATGTACATTGTACATAAAAGGTGGGAATAATTTTTTCATGCAATGATGTAATGTCTTTAAATGTCAACAGTCTCACAGAGAAATACAAAAAAGAGAGTAGTGAAGTATATTTAAAAATGAGTGCAAACAGCTATGTTACAGGAGACACAGAAAGAGCTGAACATGTGAATTTGATAAATAAAAGTTTTCAGGACGGTTGTTCAGTGGAATACCTGGGACAGAGGAAAAGAGGAGTAGTTGTATTAATTGCAAGAGGAGCTCCAGTAGTGATAAAAGAGAATAAAAAAAGATAATGTCAGATTTGTAGTGCTAAGGGGCTACTGGTAAGGGAGGAGGAGGATTACACTGGCATGTCTGTATATTCCACCTAAAACTGCTATAATGGAAAATTCTGGGAGAAATAATCAGTTTTCAGCAAGGAATATTACTTGTAGGTGGGGACTGGAATCTGATGTGCAACAGTGAAGATGTGTCAGGGTCGATTTTTGAAGAAATTTATGAAAATGTTTGGTATGGAAGATGTGAATTTACATGTTATTTCCCAAGATATAAAAATTGGGCTAGGCTAGTCAGAATTTACATTTCACAGGAACATGTGCATTTAATTGAAGGTCTTGATAACACACCCAATTACTATTTCAGATCATGCGCCAATAATTAAAATAAAAACACAGGGTAGTGTAATAAAAATGAGACACTGGTGCTTTTCCACATATTTGTTGAAAAGAGACCAAGTTAAGGAATGGGTAGTGGAGGTTATGGGTCTACTTCACCCTGTTGAAGGCCGACAATATCGAAGCTGATATTGTCGGCACCAAAATGTTGAAAGCAAAAGTCATCTTGCGTGTAAATGGAAATTTCTGTAAGGGGAGATTTCCATTTACTGTAATGTAGTGCGATCTCGGAGTTGGTATATTTAAATAGTGGGGGGTGCAGGGGGGCATGCCCCCCTGCTTAGAGCAATTTGTGTTGTGTTTGGGTGTTTTTTTTTTTGTGTGTGTGTTCGATGTTTGGGGCTTTCGACATTTTCATGTTGAACAGTTTGAGTTTTCGACAGCATAATATAAACGCGAGATTATTCAGGAGCGAGGAGAGAGGATAGAAATTTCTTCTGAAATTTTAGCTAGGGAGTGGGATAAAATTAAGATGGATTTTAAAAGTAGGGTGGAAACAAAATAAAGGGAGCTATGGTTAAGAAGTAACAAGAATTATTTAGAGGGACTGACAAATGTTAAAGTATTGCAGTATAGGGGGAATATTACAGAATAAGAAGAAGATCAACTACATAATGCTAAGTAGAAAATAACGGATTACCTTGAATAATATGCACAAGTTGAGAAAGATTGGTGTTAAGTAACTGTTTTTTGATAATAACACTAGAGTTTTTGATAGTAACACCAGAGCACAAAAACTTTTATCGCAACAACTCCGGCAACAGAAAGTAGAAAGGGTTGTCACCATGCTTAGGGAACCTATTACAAGGAAGGTAACAAGAGATCCTGTAGAGGTGTTAGAAATGTTTTGGAAATTCTATAAAAGTCTGTATAAAGCAGAGAAATGTGGAAATCACAAAAAGATAGAAATGGAAATGTTTATGGAAGAATTAAATATGCCAAGGTTAGAGATAGATAAGGCTCAATTACGAACGGTTAGAGTCGGAGATGAGGTAAATATTGTGATGTATAACCAATCTTCAGGAAAGTCCTCAAGAATATTCCTGTGGAAGCTAGGAGGGAAAAGAATGATAAAGATCTGGAAGGTTTTTGTTTAACAGTATTTTAAGAGGAGGAGAAGTACCAACATTCTGGAAGAAAGCAGTGGTAGCTGTAATACCGAAAGAGGGTAAAGATCCTTTAGACGCAGCTTCATACAGGCCCATTTCAGTACTTAGCCATGATTATAAAGCGTTAATGACTATAATGGCTAAAAGAATGACAGAAGTAATGCCAAAACTGATGGATATGGATCATTGTGGTTTTGTGGAGGGGGAGACAAGCATTTGACATTAGCATAACACTGATAATTCAGAGGGAAGCAGAGTGTAAGAAGATACCTTTGTTGTTGGTTAGTCTTGATGCAGAGAAAGCATTTGACAGAGTATTTCCAGAAAAAAAATTATAAGGTTGATTAGGTGAATATATGAGGGCTTGGAGGTGAAAATTTAAGTGGGTAGGGTGCTCTCTGATGATTTCTTCTTGAGCAGAGGAACCAGGCAAGGGTGCCCTCTTTCCCCTTTATTTCCATTATATTTATAACCACTGGCAAAGAAAATAAGGGACTCAGAAATTCAAGGATAAATTTGGTATGGTAGTCAAGAAATGCTTGCTCTGTTTGCAGATATTATTATACCTGACAAAACCAGAAAGGGACATTGCTGTGTTGTGGAACATTTTGAGACAGTTTTATATCTTTTCTGGATAGCAAATTAATGAAGCTAAAACAAAGGCAATAGCAGTAAATGATGTCCCCATACCCAAATTGATTCAGCAATGTCTGTATTTATGAGGACATGATAAACAAGTATTTAGGAGTATGGGTTAAAATTATTCTGGTGTGGCAGCTGAGGATATGTGGAAAGAGACTTAAATGATTATACACAAACTGTGAAAATGGAAGCTTTGTTATATGGCTATAGATAGTAAGATATGAGCAATCAAATTGTTTAGTCTTGTACACAGGTCAGGCATATTTTTATCAACCAGAGGAGAAGTTGTAGATAGTAATTAGTAAAGAACTGAAGGACTTTATCAAGGAGGGGAAACCGACAAGAGCCAAGTGTGACAAGCTGATTCTTCCAGTAGAACAGGGTGAATTGGGCTTACCCAGTCTGAAGGGGTATTTCAGAGCTGTGCAGTTAAAGCTCAAGCAGAAAACTATAATTCAAAGTGGAAAGGGATGATGATGAAACGGGGGGGGGGAGGGGTTCAAGAAACAAGGTGATACTGGCATTTTCGATGCAACCCTTTAAGGAGAATAAGAATAATCATATGGAATATTATATCCATAAAGCAGCAGAAAGTAGTCTAAGAACTAAGCCAACACAGGAACAGAGAAAAGGAGATTCTGCCGATAGGGATGACTGCAATTTGGGATATAGACAATAGGCAAGGGGGGGCTAGACTTTTTGGAGAAAACTGGGAAAGGAACCAAGGTATTGCGAGCAGATAGCTAGAGAGAGAAATGTAATAGAATGGGAAGAGGCCAAGAATTCATTTGGGCTGCAGGTTAGAGAGTGCCTTTCCTATCAGGCATTGATATCAGAGTATATAAGAAAGAAATGGAGGGTTCCTAGAAAGACCAGCACAGGTAGAGTTTTTAGTAGAATCTATAACAGAAACTGCCATTAAAAAGGAGTAAATAGTAGAGCATATAAAATATTGTATGATAACTATAAAACTCAACTGGAGGTTAGAAAGAATTGGGATGAGAGACTGGATAAGCAATTCAGAAATAAGCAGTGGGAGTATATGTATGTATGTCTCCCAAATATGCAACAAATCTAGAAGGTTTAGGATTTCTGCTTGGAAATGTTTGCATAGATATTTTTATACTCCAAGTAGACTTCAGAGAATTTTTCCTCAGGTAAACAGCAAATGTTGGAGGTGTGACGGGGAAGAAAGAGGTACTTAGGAACATGTTTTCTGGGAGTGCGGTGGGTTGGCAGACTTTAAGGATTCCCTGCCGGATGCACTGTCGGAGATGCTGGGTGAGCAAATTGGTGTGATGAGGGAGATGATTTTTCTGAGCTATGATACAGAATCGGAATTGCCTAGACATGGTAAGGCCTCACTGTGTCTAATTATGGTGGCTGCCAAAAAAGCAATTACTAGAAAATGGAAATTAGAATCTAAACCAACTATATTAGAAATAGTGACTATAGTAACAAAGATAAAACTGGAATTGAGAACTTTTGAAAAGGGTAGTAGCAAACTACATAGGAAAAATGGGAATTGTGGGAACACTACATATAGGGGAGGAATGAGGTTTAAAAGAAGACAGAATTTAAGTGACCTATGTAATGTTTGACTGAAAATGATTGGGTAGATTATTAATAATGTATAATGTTTGCAACTGGGAGTGTTAGTATGGTTTGTAATGTAAAATGCTTGCAACTAGGATTGTGTCGGTGTGGTTTGTTTTCATTTATATAAATGTATGAATGCTTCTGTCATAAGTGATGGTTTAATAAAGATGCTACTTGTTTAAAAAAAGGGCAGGAATTGAATAATATATGTATTTTACTTAGGTTATATGTAGCAATATAAGTAAAGTGGAATGTTTGTTAATTTTGTTAATACAATCGCAAGTTATAATTCAATAATGGTGTTTAAGGGGAAAAACATTGCTTAGCTCATGCTTCTGATTCATATTGTCTCATTTATAGTATGCATCATCTTAAAAAAACCCCGTCAGTGAGTTATTATGAATAAGAAAAGTTAAACAAGTGTTCAGAATCTTTATAAGTTAACCAAACTGAATATCTCTACAATCATCTTTCCCTGTACTTTACATTATCTCACTGATATACTGTAGAGAGGAAGTCTGCTGTTATTTTCATATTTATTAATTTATAAGTCAGATGATTTTTTTTTTCTGTTTTATTTATCTTTGTTGTTCATAGGCTCATAAGTTTATAAGTTAATAACAGGATAACTGTCCTTGCGGACCATTCCAAGGCCAGCCATTTACCCCATGTGAAAATCAAACGTTGGACCTCATGCCTATAAGGTGAATACCTTAACCACTATGGCAACCTCCCACCCTTGTAGACGTATTTATATTCTTTAACTGCATACACAATTACTTATTCTGATCACTGTTTGTGTACTAGATCTTGTATTATTACTAAATTCCTAGGTTTTATATTTGTTATAATCCTAGTGTAGAATATCATGTAGTAGAACATTTATATTTCCCTTATATATTTGATACTCTCTAAGTACTGCTGTTAGAATCAGTCCTATGTTGCTGAACAAACATCTGAAAAATCTTTCCTTTTAAGATTCAAACTTTCCATAATAAATTGTTCTGAGATATTAACATTTGTTATCATTAAAAAGAGACAATAACGAAGAAACATTATCCTCATTTTTTTTTTTTTTTTTTTTTTTTTTTTTTTATCAGAAGTGCCTTTCTGTAGGCTAGTATAGTAAACTATTATTTTGGTATACTGCAAGCATTGAGAACTATTTAATAATTGACAGTGGTTTAGAATGCAATTCACTGTCTTTTGCTTATCTAATTTGTATTCATTGACATCTTAGCATATGATTCAAAGTATTATGATTATTTACTTCTAGACAGGAAGAAATTGGCTGCGTTGGTGCAGCGGTTAGTGCTGTCGCCTCACAGCAAGAAGTGTTCTGGTTCAATTCTTAGCTGGAGCTCCTTCTGTGCGGAGTCTGCATGTCCTCTCTGCAGTCGAGTGAGTTTGAAAGACATGCAGGTAGGTGCATAAAAGTGTGTGTGTGCCTTCTGTGAAGGTTGGGCACCGGGCTGGCAATTCGACACTTTAAAAACACCACTGCCAATCAATCTGCGGACCGGTGGTCCACTGTAGCGACCCCTAACCAGGAAAAGATGAAAGACATTGCTTTTACTTTCAGACAGAAAGAAGTAACCTGGACAGTTTAGAATTTTCAGAACTCCCACAGCATTACAAAAGTGCTCATGACTTTAATTAAGCTGCTTCAAGCTGGTCCTTATGTCAAGGGCTTTCAAATGAACAGTTTGCCAGCTACATTTCACACAGAAACATTCATGAGGGAATCCAAGCCAACTCTACATTATACATCTATCCCTCAAACCCTTTCAAACCATTAAAAAACAACAAAAACATTTCAAAGTATGTTAACCAGTAAAAACTGTTGTATGTAAAGAAATAACATTTAATGATTCAGTAAGCACTATTCTTACGAGATGTTTAATATAAAGCAGACTGATGTTTTTTAAATGAGACATAGCATATGAACTTGCATTAAAAGAGTGACAGTTATGTGTGATCCAGGTTTAACTTGTAAAAGTGTGAATGTTACTCTGATTATTTGATAACATTCCAATAATAACTTTTATATATGTAAGAAACTATATTTTTCATACTTTGTTTATAACAGCATAACTTTCCTGGGTGCTCTTGCATCTCAAGTCTGCTATCAGTAGCACGCATTCAGAACTGTGTATTAACTGACAGTGGTTTAGAATGCAGTTCACTGTCTTTTGCTTATTTATCTAACTTTTGTATACTTTGACATCTTAGCATACAAGTCAAAATATTATGATTATTTACTTTTAGACAGAAAGAAGTAACCTGGACAGTTCTTAAAATGTTCAGAACTCCCACAACATCATAAAAGTGCTCATGATTCTAAGTTGTTTTAAGCTGGTTTTCGTGATAACAGCTTGAAAATGAACAGTCTTATCTGTTGCAATTCACATAAAAATGCTCGCAAGTGAATCAAGGCCACCTCTACATTACTCGTCAATCCCTCAAACCCCTCCAAACCACTAAAAGAAAAAACAACAAAAAACAATTTCAAAGTATTTAAACCACTAAAAACCTTTTGTATTTAAAGAAATAACATTTAATGATTCAGTAACCACTATTTTTATGAGCTGTTTAATATAAAGCAGACTGCCATTTTTTACAGGAGACCTAGCATATAAACTTGCCTTAAAAGAATTACAGTTATGCGTGGTCCAGTTTTAACTTGTAAAATGTGAATGTTACTTTAATTATTTGATATCATTCCAATAATAATTTTATATATGTAAAAAGCTATATTTTTTAATACTTTGTTTATAACATAGGATGGCTTTTCTAGGTGCTTTTGCATGTCAAATATACTCTCAGTAGCCCACTACTGGACTATTTTAAGAACCCAAAATATAACTTGACATGCTTCTTTAGTATCATTTGTTGCATCTTGCAGTGTATGTAATAGCACGTTACTCAACTATGACAAGATGTCAGAAAGCGTGCCTCCTAACATAAATTTCATCATAATAATTAATTTTAATAAAATGAATAATTTAAACTGTAAATGAAAATAAGTGGCTTTAATTTCATATGTAGCTAAAAGAATCAAACTCTTTTAAGATTTTAAAAGGAAAACTAATAACCATTTGAAGTAAAGGGAAAGAAAGAAAGAAATGAAAAAATAATATTCAACACTTGTTCCTAAGAATTCAAGCGCTTCATTAAATTAATAAGAATTCATAACCATGAAATACATTCATTTTTATTTGTCCTTCAGTTTTTTTACTGGTTTTGTCATTTTATTAACCAACCATCTCTTGTTGCATTTCTCTTCAAAGAAGTTGATAGATTCCAGTCCGTTTCTTCTGTTTTTTTTTTTCTAGGATTTAATTTTTCTGTATAAAGTCCATTGTATTTTCAAAAGTGTTATCTTCTTTCCTTCTGGAAGGAGGATCCTTATTTTTGCTGGAAACAAGATGTGTGCTTTAATGTTGTTTTTATTTAAGCTTTTAACAAGTGACACACGTTTTTCTCTTTGACATCACTGATGTCTAGTAGTCATTGTCAAATCCTGTAGTATTTTCTTTAATTTTAACTGGATAATTAGTCTTTGCAGCTTTTAAGACTTAAATCCTTATCTTGACTTAAGAAAAATCTTATGATCACTGACTTTGACTTTGGTGAAGGTGTTTTTAAGATGAGATGGAAACTGATCTATGTGCCCTTTCGATGCCAAAGGAAAAAGCTTCAGGCGGGCTAAAAGTTTTAGGCAGCCAGGTATTAAGGAATGGAATACTGTCTCCCTCTTCTTTTTCATGAATCCCATTAATCCTGATGTTATTCCTTCTAGATCTGTTTTCTAAGTCTTCTTTTTTCTTTCTTGGAATAAGTTGTTTTGTTTTAGAAGAAATTCAGTGTTCTCATTTTTAAGTAATCTTCCATCAAAATCAGACATTGCCTCTTCTATAATCGAGATTTGTTATGATTGTTGTTTAAATATTCACTCAGCACTTCAACTTGTTTTTTACATTCCTCTTTAAAATTGTCCATTTTGCTTTCTAATTTATCTGTTTTTATAGATAACTCATCAATGTTATTTAGTCTAGCCTGTATGTCTTTTTTTCATTGCAGTCTCCTGTACACTGGGCTTAGAGTGTCTCATTTGAGACAATTATTTCTTTCTAGTTTCTTGACATGAAATAGCAATTGAAAGAATTTTACACTTATTTTTGTAGGAAATCTTTCAGCAGATGTTCAGTCATAAATCCATCAAAAAGTTTTGAAATGTTCTATTTGATTCTTTTTAGTAAAATTCTATCAGAGATGTTAAAATGAAGCAGCGCTAAAAAAACAGTGCTGTTATCTGCTCACCATTTTTGCCACGCCCTCTCAGCTCAGGTAGTATTTTGACAGAGCCAAGTCCTTTGGAAAACAAAATCAGATTTTTGTTTCTTATGCTGGGCCAAAAAAGGACAGTCTGTGTCAAAGCAGACTATTTCCAGTTGGTTGTCGTCTGCTGTTGCCTTTTGTTGTATCCACCATGGTAAATGTATTCCAGGCAGTGTCAAGGCACATGCCATTGGCAGAACAGGGAACACATTCCCCTTTGGTGCAGAAGGTCATGGGTTCTATTCCCACACCAGATAAAAAGATTGCTGACACTGCTGGTGGTTGCTTAGGTGGATGTAAAAGATACCATGGCACCTCTTGAAAAGAGTAGGAGTCCTTTATTTACAACACTATTTTCAATACTATTTACAATTTATACAATATTATATATATTCTGCGGTGGTGTTGCTGCGGTAGCGTTGTCGCCTCACAGTAAGACGTTGTCCTGTTCGATTCTCAGCTAGAGTGTCTTCTATGTGGAGACATGCGTGAATGGGCGTACCTTCGTTGAAGGTTGTGCATCAGGGTCGGCAACTCAGCATGTAAAAATCTACTGCCAATCATTAGCGGACCGGAGTTCCGCTGTGGCTACCCCTAACTGGGAAAAGGAAAGACACAACAACAATATTATATATATATTATATATAATATTTGCTTTCCACAAGTAATACAATTGTTAACTTTTACTGACATCGGGTAAGAGCAAAAAAAAAGATCCCCAATGGGGTACTTAGCGTATTTTTGAAGACTTCAGTTCTGAAACTCGAAAACGGAAATTTCAGAGGTCGGCCGACCAACACTTGGGAACTGCTTCTGCTTTAGGCACCGCGCTGCAAGAAAGACTGATGGTAATGGCGTCGGCTGCATGTTTTATACCCCTGATGACCTGACGTCATGGAAGAAGAGACAGCATCCAACGCAGGAATCCAAGACTCTGATATTCAGGCCGGCTGAGGGCTACCTGCAGGCAGATAGCCCAAATGTGAGGACTGCAACAGTGAATACACTCGAACATCTACATTTATTGTAAGTGTACAAAACTGTACTTTTCTTATCCACCTCCTTTATATCTTAAAAAAGATGTTTTTCACATAACATTTCCCATAGTTTAACTACTCTTTTACATTAAAAAAACATGCTGTGTAGTTTCTTCTTTCCCACAATATACACATATTCTTTGGCTTTTCTTTTTATATGGCATATTCACTTTTACTTGTAATTTATGACCAGTCTCCATAAAAATCCTGACAGTCTTCTTTTTATTATGCCACACTTTTTTTACTTTAGTAGCTTTATTTTTTTTCTTCCTTTAGATTTACCCATGGGTTAATGTACTAATATTTGCCTCATTATATTTTTATACCACAATTTTATCTCCTTTTCAGTTTCTTTAGTTTTTAATTGCCATAAAAATATCTTGTGTTAGTAGTATTTCATTTCTTCATTTATACTTTCTTTTTTCTCTTTAAAATCTTTTCATCATTTCCCAGAATCCTTCATATTTACTTTTGAATAATTTTACCACTAACCTCTTATTTTTTAATTTACATTTTTTAACACTTTATACAAATTCAGAGAAGCAGCATAAACAACTGGGTTTATTATCCTTAAATCTCCTTCTTCTTTAGTCAAATACAAAACCCTGTCTTTTTACCGCAATCTTGAATCCCATATAAATGAGGAAAAAAAAAACACCCACCATACTTATTTTCATATATTATTGGCATCATGTAATATACTTGCTAAATATACCATTTTTCCTATTAAGACAATGTTTATTAAATAAACCTTTTTTCTAAACAATATGTTTTCGCAAGGACACAAATTTCCTTTATTTTTTCTATTTGTTCCCATTAAAAATTATTACTTCCAAATCTTATATGTAGTACAGAAACTTTGTTCCTTAAAAACATATACCTGCTGTCTTTACTATATCACCCAGTCTTTTGCTCATCATGTCTATTGCTGTATAGCATTTCCTTTTATCATAGTTACTTATTAAATGATCATCCTTTTCCACAAGGGAAAAAAAAAAAAACATTGACCCCAATATTTTACTGTACCTTTATTTCCATCCACATTTATCATGCTAGGAATATGTTAATTTTTATCATTTTCCATTTTAACACAGTATTATAGCTCCTGTTGTCAGACCTTTGTAATGTCCGTACCTTCTTTACATATTTTACTTAAATGCCTTTAAAAAGTATGTTTCTCTACTTTAGTTTGAAACAGCACATGCAGTTTCTTTTTTGTTTCTCTGTTTAAAGGATTTAACCACATATAATTTTTTTCAAGAATTAAAGTTTTTTCTTTTCATATTCTCCCTATAAATTTTCCATAGCATACTCAGTCTCAAAGGTGATGGCAGAAAATGTCTTTCTGTTAATAAGAATAAAAGCTCTTGCCTCTTGAGCCTTTGCACCTAGTGGAATCTTTAAGTTGTCCCAAACTTCATACCTGTCTGGTTCTTTATTTTGGATTCTCACTGCAACTTCCTCCTTGTGTTTACTTCAACTTTCTTCTGTTCTACTTTCAATATTTCCTGTACCTTCTCGCACTTTCTGCATACAATTTCTTCCCCTTGCTTTCTCCCTTCAAGATAGAATCCACTTCCTCCTCCTGTATCTTGTCCATGATGTTTCCCTAGGAAACCACCTTTTCACTTTCAGACTTGCTGTGCAACATTATTTCACTTAATAAATCATCCTGCACCCCCCAACCGACTTGGAGGGTTGTGATTATACATCCTTTATTTAATAATCCTCCTCTCTCTCTCAGATGCATCAAAAACGTTTTGTGGAAATGCATCATCCGAATCTTGTATAAAAAAAAAACAAAAACAAAAAAAAACCTCCAACATCAACAGAACTGGTGTTCGCCTCCATCTTTCTGTCATCTTCTGCTCCTCTCTCACTGTCCTCTCAGTAGCCACTGTGCTAGGAATGTGATGAACAAAACAAGTAGGGGAAGTTCACTAATGCCTTGGCCAAATTCCTCCTAGTTGTATAAATACCACCTCAGGTTTCCCAGGAAAAGAGGCCACTGGCCTAGTGGGATTAACCTAGTCAACAAAGGATAAGTAAAGTAAACATTCTACTAGAGCCTTGATTTCTTCCGTGGCATATTGGAAAGGGGTAGACTCTAGACAACAGAACCTGTAATATTGTGTTAGTAGGTCCAGGACAGACTTTGCTAGGATCATTTTCGAGTGGGTTCCTGGATCTATATCCTTCCTTCCGGATTGGACAGGGTTTGGCAGTCAACCCATATAGCCTGAAGGCTGCCACAGCAGTGGAATTGTTGAACATAATACAGTTGTGTGAGTTGTACTTATCTTTAACAGTAGATGTTTGAATGCATCACTGATGTTCATCGTGCATACAGCTGCAGTCATAACAGATGGGTTTTCCTGCCGTCAGGCGGGTCCTCGGTCGGCCGAATTCCAAAGTCTAGGTCCGGCGTTGGTTGTCGTCGCTTCTTCCCTGACGTCAGTGCGACAGGGGTATAAAAGATCCAGCCGACGCCATTTTCCCCTGTCTTTCTTGCCGCGCGGTGCCCGAAGCAGAAGCAGTTCACAAGTGCCGTTCGGCCAGCTCCTGAGATTACGAATATTTTTCAACCGAAGACTTCTTAAAAGCTAAGTACCCCGTTGGGGAAACTTTTCTTGCCTCAGACCGATGTCAGACAAAGTTAATAATTGCATTTCACGTGGGAAGCAAATACCGCATAAGGATTTCCATTCCCTCTGTATACCTTGCTTAGGCCCAGACCACGACGTCTTGGCCTGTCGTTTTTGTGCTACATTCAGCAGACGCACTATTAAGCTTCGGGCGGAGTTCGCCCAACACTATTTTGGCAAAAAGTTTAATTACAACATGTCGTCGGATACTCAGACTCCTATTTTGAGTAAACGACGTAAAGATAAGGACCGACATACGAGGTCCGCGACTTCTACCGACACCACGCTAAAGCCGACTACATGTGCTCCGGTTCTCAGCGAGGCGCCTACGCAGCCCCTGACTACCGATGACACTTCATTAGCGGTGTCTTCTGTGTCCGAGGTCGCAGGCTCTTCAGCCCACACCCCGACTACAGATACCGAAGCCACTCTTGGTGGGGAAACTCAGAGTTCAGACAGGCCTGCCACCTCTCAAGGTGTCTTCAGGCCTTCTTCTTTTTCCATTAAGGCTTACACTAAATCTAAAGCAGCCATGCATTCTAAAAGACAAGCTCCACAGGGCCCCTCTCAAGGCCCCATGCCTAAAAAGCAGATGCTCAAAATGGCTGAGGATTTGATTACTCTTATCAGGGGTTCTCAACCCCCCTCGGACAAAAGGCCCAGAGTGGAGGAAGAATACCCTTCCTCGGACCAGGCCTCCATTACTTCAGAACATTCTGAGGACCAGGAACATTCTTACTCCCCTTTCGAAGATTCTGATGCAGAGGAGTCCATTCCCTCTGTCTCCCCCCCTGATGATTACTCTTTTGGGGAAACCTTGCATACCTTGAGAGAACACTTCCACTGGGAAGGCCAAGAGTACTCAGACTCCAAGAAAAGGCTCAGGGATTTCCTCTTGCTCCCTCAGCACAGGCCTCTGGCTATACCTCCTGTCTTAGACATACTAGATGATGTGTATTCAGAGGCCAGCCTTAACCCAGATTCTTTACCTCCAGCTCCACTCAAGCCTGACAGGTATTACCGGGTTCCTGATTCACACCAATTCCTATACAAAAGCCATGCGGCTGACCCAGAAACTATTTCACAGGGTCCCAAGGGAATTAAGGCCTCCACTGCCAAAAATCCATTACCTTCAGAGAGAGATTCCAGAGCTTTAGAAAGGTGGGGGAAAAAGGTATACACCTCGGCCACTTTAACCATGAGGGCATTAAACTGTCAGTTCCATATGTTAAAGTATCAACAGTTTTGTTATCTCAGTTGAAAAGCAAAATGTCACAACCTGAACAACCAGACTTGAAGGAGTTGTAGGATTTGTTGCATAGTGCAGAGCAAGTGGGTAAACATACCTTGCAATGTGGTTTTGATGCTTTAGAGGCCTCTTGTAGAGCTGCTGTTACAGGATCAGTCATACGTAGACATGCTTGGCTCAAAGAGCAAACCTTACCAGATCATGTCAAAGCTAAATTACTAGATGCACCTCTTCAAAAAGATGTATTGTTTGGTGTTAAAGCTGAGGAGGTATTAAAGAAAATGGAGGAAAAGGCAAAATCAATGCAAACAGTGAAAGATTTCCTACAGGTACAACCGCCACGCTTCAGTAGAAATTGGCCTTCAAAAAATTGGTCCTTTCCAGCCACGGACAGACCTCAAAGAGGTAGATACAGGCGCCCGAGAGGTAGAGGGCAATCTCAAGGATCATTTAGAGGCAGACAATGGCAAACACCTACACCAAGAGGGGGTGAGGATAATTCACAGCCATTCAGAAAGCAGACCCAATGACTTTCCCCTTTGTATGCCGAGCAAGGCTCAAATGGCAGCACCTTTAGGCGGAAAACTGGCATTATTTTCGAAAAATTGGCATATTGTCACAAAAGACAAATGGATCCTGGACATTATAGACAGAGGCTACAGATTCCACTTTCACACCCTTCCAAAAATGAGAGGCATGCCAAACCTGCCACACAATCAAAGGGCAGAGGCACAAAAACAAATTTCAGATCTCATGGACATGAAAGCTATTCAAGAGGTACATGCACAAGAACAGGGTCAAGGTTTTTATTCCAGACTATTCCTGGTACCAAGGAAGGGCACAGATTGGAGACCTATTTTGGACCTATCCATCCTAAACACATATTTACTCGTACCAAAGTTCAAGATGCTCGCATTACAGCAGCTTCTTCCCATGCTGGGCAAGGAGTCTTGGCTGGTAACATTGGACCTCAAGGAGGCATACCTGCATGTCCCAATCAGACAAGATTGCAGAAGATACCTCAGATTTCTTGCAGGTTCATCCCATTATCAATTCTCTGCATTGCCCTTTGGCTTATCTACTGCGCCCAGAGTGTTCACGAAATGCCTGGCATCGGTAATTGCCTTCTGCAGACTTCAAGGGATGCAAATATACCCATATCTGGATGACTGCCTGATCCAAGCGGACAGCAAACACACTCTTCTGAAACACCTGGCGTTTGTAATAATAATGTTGAAATCTCTGGGATACAGAGTCAACAAAAAGAAGTCAAGACTAATACCCTCTCAAAATAATTTTCCTGGGTGCCAGCTTGGATACAAACACCCAGATGGCCTACCTCACGTCAGAGAAACAAGGGCAATTAACTCAATACTTCAGAAAACTGGCAACCTTCACCAGGCTGACTGCAAGGAAAATCCTGCAGGCTCTGGGATTCATGGCATCTTGCATCCTGCTAATCCCATGTGCAAAGCTGCATATGAGGAAACTTCAATGGTACCTAAAAAACTTATGGTCTCAACACAGCCACAGTTTGGAAACAATCATACCACTGATTCCATGTCTTCAAAAGGAATTTCTGTGGTGGGCTCAAACATGCCAAAGAAACATAAGTCTCCCATTCTGCAAGCCTCAAGCAAATCAAGTCATCACAACAGACGCCTCGGACTACGCCTGGGGGGCGCACATGACAGATCGGTGCATTCAGGGCAAATGGTCCCAAAAAGAAAAGCACCTACACATCAATCAAAAGGAAATGCTAGCAGTAATAAATGCTATTATGGCTTTCAAAGACCTGCTGCATCCAGGCCAGCTATTGATAAGAACAGACAACACCACAGTGATGTGGTACATAAACAAACCGGGAGGAACTCATTCATACCCCTTGTGCAGACTAGCCATGTCCCTTTGGAACAGGGCTCTGGAATTGCAAATCCAACTTCAAGCACAATTCCTGCCAGGGAAGGAAAACACACTGGCAGACAACCTGAGCAGAAATATGACCGATCCACACGAATGGAAGTTGCATCCTCAAGTTTTTACAATGATAATTCAAGCATGGGGAAGGCCAGACATAGATCTCTTTGCCACCCACAGAAATTACCAATTGACAAAATTCTGCTCAAGGACCTTTCATCCACAGGCCTGGAAAGTGGCCACTCTCTCTTTCAGTTGGACAGCAATGACGGTTTATGCCTTTCCACCTCTTCCACTGCTGGCCAAAGTTCTATTAAAAGCCAGAGTAGACAGACCAAAGATAATTCTCATTGCTCCAGACTGGCCAAGACAACACTGGTACCCACTCCTGAGGAGCCTGACGCATTCCCCACCATGGATCCTGCCTCTAATGCCTCTTCTACTGACTCAGCACAACTTCAAAACTCTTCACAGTCAGCTGAAAACACTCAATCTAGCCGCATGGAGGATTCCTTAAACTCACAGCAGACCCTACTCTCCAAGGAGGTGCAAGATGTCATTTTGGAGGCCAGAAGACCTTCTACTAGAAAAGCCTACTCCGCAAAATGGAAACTGTTTTGTGCCTGGAATCAGAAAAAGGGTCAGAATCCTGGAATACTGAATTTACTTCAAATACTACAGTACCTAGCCGAGCTGTTAAGCAGTGGACTTTCATTCTCCTCCATCAAAATCCATGCTTCAGCCATTTCTGCAGAGTACAACACTGATCCTCCTTTATTCTCTCACCCTCTCTTAAGACAGTTCCTCAGAGGGGCTAAGAATATAAAACCCCCAAGGAAGCAACCAGTACCTGCTTGGGACCTCAATTTCATTCTAGAAAAACTAACCCTGCCTCCTTTTGAGCCAGCTGCTTCAACAGATCTGCAATATTTGTCATGGAGAACAGCCTTCCTGCTAGCTATCACCTCAGCACGTAGGGTTTCGGAACTACAAGCCCTCATGGCTGTGCAGCCTTTCATCATTTTCCATCAGGACAGAGTTTCCTTACAAACCAATCCTTCATTTATGCCAAAGGTAGTATCCAGGGTAGCCTTCAATCAGGCTATCCACTTTACCTACCTTTTACCCTAATCCACAAAACAAAGGGGAGAGGCTACTACATTCCTTGGACATTCACAGACAGCTCCGTTATTATTTGGACAGAACAAAGCCTTTCAGAAAGTCAGAGCAACTCTTTGTGTCCTATGTTACAGGTGCTCAAGGGAAGCCTATTTCCAAACAGACAATCTCAAAATGGATAGCCCACTGCATACGCTCTTGTTACTCTATTCATGGTAAAACTGTACCTACAGGCATCAGATCTCACTCCACAAGGGCCACAGCTACCTCTGCAGCTTTCCTCAGGGGGGTTCCTACCAAAGACATTTTGGAAGCAGCCACTTGGAGTTCTGTACATACTTTCTCCAAGCACTATCACCTACCATTATACTCCAAAACTAGAGCGGGCTTTGCCACTGCAGTCTTGCAGGGCATCCTGGCTCCTCCTAGTTCCACTTAGTGCCTTCCACCCCTTTATTAGTTTTGGGATTCTACCCATCTGTTATGACTGCAGCTGTATGCACGATGAACATAGTACAGTTTTGTACCTACCATAAATGTAGATGTTCGAGTGCTAATACAGCTGCAGTCCAGGTTTCCCTCCCTCCTTCCCCTCTTGGGACAGGCCTAATGGCTAACACCTCCTCATACAACCTCATTGGGGTATTCTTTTATGGTGTATTTGCTTGCAAATACTGTTTTTTGATTATATTGCATTTGCTTTATTACATAAATTTATGTTTTGCCTTCCTTCTGGGGCACCTGACATCTGGGGCAAGAAAAACTGAAGAAAATGGCGTCGGCTGGATCTTTTATCCCCCTGTCGCACTGACGTCAGGGAAGAAGCGACGACAACCGACGCCGGACCTAGACTTTGGAATTCGTCCGACCGAGGACCCGCCTGACGGCAGGAAAACCCATCTGTTATGACTGCAGCTGTATTAGCACTCGAACATCTATATTTATGGTAGGTACAAAACTGTACTTTCCCATAGCTGAACCCACTCTCCATCCCCCATTTTGCTGCATATAGGTACTATTGGAAATATGTCTTTTGGTGATGATATAATTTGGTTTGGGTTTCAGGAAGAGTGTACTCCTTTTCTGCTGTGGACAAAAAAGTCCTGAAGAAATCTTCACTATGACTGCTGATTTCCATCCACGGGGTTTATCCATTCAGCAGTCTTAGTGAAGGTGTGGGAGGGAGCCAGACCTTTATGAAGCTGGCCAGTTGTATAATATGCTGAATACAAGCTGTATGGCCTAAAGGCTACTGCAACAGTGAGGAATCCAAACATCTGCTGTTATGGGTAAGTGCAGCTTACATGACTGTACTTTCTTATAATATTTTAGGATTCTCCAAAGGTAATTGTGGTGTGACCACTTTTTTAGCCTAGGCAACAGTAGATGCTTCTGCAAGGATTGCTGCTGTAGTAGCATAAACTATATTAGTTTTATCCTGCTAGTGGTAAAACCGCAGACCAGCTTTCCAAAGCTTTCAGGGCATCTTCCACAAACACACAAAACATTGGCCATCTTGAGCTGAACAGACTAAAAGTTAGGTTCGGTTGCCAAGCCCTTAGAGTTTTCCCTGTTGCCTAAGAGAGTGCTCCTCTGTGGGCTTTCAAGGATTGATGGTTGGCTAAGGGTGTTCTCTTGCAGTTCAGATAATTTCCCTTTGTTGGGGGGATAATTCTATTTTATTTTTATGACAGAAAATCCACTTTTTGTGTAAATATTCATTTACTAATTTGGGAGCGAATACTTATAAAGGCTGCCACATGACTTTTTTTTTATACACTTTTTAACGGGAGCGTTAGCTTTTTCTTTTGTGGTAAAACATTGTTGAAACTAATTTTAAACTAGTTTTTCTGTGGTAAAGGTTATGCTGTTTTACTTTTTGGCCCAGAGTAAGTGTTTAAAGTGCTTTTTACTGTGTTTTAATGGAGAAAAAGTTACTTTTTTAGTTGGCTTTTTCACTGTGTATTGCTGCCAGACTTCCCTGGTAATCGGGTGTTTTTTTCAGCTTAACCATGAAACAACTTACTGGTTCCTTAATTTTACTTTCTTCCAGCCACAAAAAGAAGGAAATTGTTAAATAGTCTGCTGCCACAGCAGGCTGATAAAAGTAGCTCAGCTGCAGGTGGGTGACTTTGCTTTGGCCAAAACTGTACCGCAGACCACTTATCTTTTTCCTTGGGTCCTGCTGGTGTAGTCCTTAAAGCTATCATGGTCTTTGGTGAATACACATCCTCTGTGGCTGTTGGAGTGCTCTTGGGGAGTAAGGAAATGATGCTGTTGTAGACCCTAGGAGAAGGGGCAGAGAATGGCACTGTGTTTTGCCAGAAGTCTATGTCCAACCATAGGGAGGTTTGCACTGGCAAAAGTGGGTGTTCAGAAATTCCTGTCAAAAAGAAACAAAAACTTGTTTGTCATTTCCTGTCTTGGTTACCCTGGACAGGAGTACTTTATTGTGCTTAGTTCTGGATTTAGTGCAGTCTTTTGACCCTTCCTGTATAGCTATTTCTAGTAAAAGAAAAAAAGGATTCTTCATTTTTTGAAGAGATAGTGTTGAGGAGTGTGTGGGTTCGTCTAGTACCTCTGAAACAATTCTCTTAATCTGAAACTATTTCCAGAATAAATTGGTTGTTTCAATGGGAAAATGGTGATGTTCCTCAGTCCTTTAGGAAGACTTATGATTTGCAACAACTGGAATTTCCAAAACCTACTTGTATTCCTCCTTTGTTCTATCTGCTTTGAAGGATATTTTTGTTATTGTCTGCAATTTCTCTGACAGCCAGCCTGCTTGCCCTTTAAAATTCAGGTAGTGTGTATAAAGTGCCTCAGTCTTTTAAGTTTTTCTATGCTCATCCCAGATCAGACTCTGCAGCGATTGCTTTAGTAAATCCTTTTGCTGCTAAACATTTGTTTAATACTAATCTGTTTCCTTTTGACAAGGATGTGAAGGTTTTTGATAAAGTTGGCAAAAAAGTATATTTTTTTGCTGGACGTGGTCTGGTGTTGTTTTTTCCAACCAACTTCAACATGTGAGTTGTTGGATCTAATGCCAGCCTTCCCTCAGAGACTTCAACTCCAGAGCTCTGCCTCTTTTACCCATAACACAGTGGCCTCCCTATCTTACTCGGATGTCATTGCCACCTTGATGGACTGCAACCTGTTCAATCTCTGGCTTTATATTCTTCTGGCTTAGACTAAGTAGATTTTTTTCTCTTTTTTTTTTCCACTACCCACTAGGTTTTAAGTGTGGGATAGCTCTTTGTTTTGGGTAGGCTGGTGTGCCTAGATTGGTATTTAGCTTTTTGGTTAGGTTTAGGTCTTTACTTCTTGTGGTGTTCCAGCCTTGTCAGTCAATCATTCCACTATTTTTTTTTTTTTTCTCTCTAGTTAGTGTGCATGTCTGTTTGGCCTTTTTTCCTGCTTAGGCTTTTAGGTAGATAAGTTTGGTTTTATTTGTAGTATTGTTAGTAGTAGTGTTAGCAGTAGTTGTCAGAGTGGTTTGTCATTATATTTTGTTGTGTGTATTTTTTCCTAGCTTAACTTTGTTCTTCCCTCTCTAGGTCTCTTTATTATGGAGAAAGAGAAGGTAAAGGAGAAGGGGTTTAAGAAATGTGTGGCTTGTGACCACAAGCTACCTTCTCAAGATGCACATGAGTGGTATGTTTACTTCCTCAGCATGTTTTACCTTGATGCCAAGTGCAGCAATTATGCTGGTTTCGGATCTTGGGCACTTAACGAGTGCCAAGCCAAAGTTGTGCTGAAAGAGTTGCTGCCCTCAGCAGCTCCTAAAACTTCTCACCCTGATTGAAGATACTAGAAAAGGGTGTCAGAGGTCGGGACAGAGATAAGGGCCCAAAAGACTAGGAGAAGAACAGGTGGCAAAGAGCCAGCTCCCTCTCCTACCAGTCAGCTGGATCTTAAGATCCACCAACCTTCGGCATGTCAGTGAGAACATCTTCACCCTCTGGACATGTTTATCGATTTGGTGTCCCAGTGGGCTTGGAAGGAACCAGTTGTGGTGGAAGTGATCCCCGTGAAGCCTGATAAAAACACCTCTCAAGGATCGACAACACTGGAGTAAGGAACCTTTTGTTGATGCAATCATGGTAGCAGCAACCACCAAAAAGAATATTTCAGAAGAGAGTTCTTTGGTCCACCCCCTGAACAGTGAGTCCAGGATGTTAAACCTTTTAGGAAAGCATGCCTACACCTTAGTGGCATTTGCACTGAGAGAGTTAAGTTATTTACCACATTTGATGAGACATCAGTGAGACCTAGTGTTGGAAGTGTCAAAGGAGATGAAGACACAGCAGCCCCTGGAAATACAGAAGACTCTTGAGGCACATTTATTGATCATGCAGTCTATTTTACTAATGTATTTGTCTGGTCTCTCATGTAGCTGATGGCAATTGTCACACAATTTACACAGACATTTGTGTGTGCCAGCATGCCTGGATGCAACTGTGTAATTTCGCAGACTGCTTTAAGTCATCCTTTGTCAATACCCTGTTCGGTTCATCTCTTTTTGGTCCAAAGGCCAAGGACATGTTAACTAGGTGCTAGCCGGCTGGAAGAACTCTGCCATCGGAATGCAGTTTGCTATGCTTCAGTGATCCTTTCATGTAATGTGAAGGGGGGTGGGCAAGCATATCCCTTTTTGCAAGTCAAAGCAGATGTTTCAGGAATCTCCTAGTGAAGCTTCCCCTCTTGGTGGGGGAAGGGGGTAACCAGAATGGATGGTGTCCATATGGCAGGGGTGATCCGCATAACCAAGGCTTCTGTAGAACTTCCTTCTGGAGGCCTTTTCAGCATACCTGAAGGGTTGCCTGACTGCTGTCCTCCAGAATCAGTTGGGGGTCAATTGGCTGTCCATTAAAGAGCTTGGAGACAATCACCTCAGACACTAACCTGTCCAAGGCTGTTACCTCGAAAGGGTGGGTGCTGAGAGTCCTATCCTGATGCTGTACAGTTTCATTTGTGTTTGCCCCATGAAGGGAGCTAAAATCCCTCCCAGACATTCCACCTTGTCAGAAGGGTGATGCAGCAGGCGAGATTCAAAAGTTGAACGACAGTTGAGTCATCTAAGAGGTCCCATCTGATTAGTGAGGATCCAGGGTCTATTCCACTTTCTTTTTGGTGCCCAGTAAAAAAAAAAAAAAAAAGGACCTTAGATAAATGTTGGATCTAAGCAAATTGAATTGCTGTGCCTAACAGACCAAGTTCCAAATGGTCACAGTGTAGTCCGTTCTGCCTCTGTTGAGGAAGGAAGACTGGGTGTACTCAATAGATCTCAAGGATGCCTACCATCATGTAAAGGTTGCGAGGCAGTCCTGGAGGTTTCTGCTCTTTCTTGCTTTTGACACTGGCCTTGGAAAAGGAGACAGAGAGTTCCTATGCCTTTCTAAAGGCTTTGGTCCTGTATAAAAAAGAATCTCTGTTGTCTATGAATGTCCAAACAATGCACCAAATGTTCACCCTTATTACTAATATTTGGGGGGAAAAACAGAGAAATGAATAAGCTAGTGGTCTCCGGGGTTACTTTATTTAAAAGGAGGGATCATCCTGAGGCTAACCCGGTCCTTATGAAAAGTCAGATAAGGAGGGGCAAAGGACAAAGCTTGCAGCACAGAAACTCATCTCACAGAAGTAATAGCTACCAGAAAATTTTCCACATTAACTTTAAAGAAATGGAGGTGGCAGGCTCAAAAGGAGCATTATCAGTTCTGGGTGGCATCCTTCAGTCTCACCACAGTCCCTTGGGTGTTCACCAAATGCATGTCAGTCATGGCAGCCTAGCTCAGACTGCAGGGGTTACAGGTCTTCTCATACCTGGAAGATTGGCTCCTTATTGCCTCTACATGAGATTCACTTGTCAAAGCTCGGGATTCCTTACTGTAATTGTGTCAGTGAACTATGAGACGTCCAGTTTATAGCCCATACAGGTGTTGAAGTTCATAGGCTGCCATATGTTTACAGTCACTCAGACAGCAAAGCTCCTAGTCCAGAAGTGTTTTAAACTGCCTTCAACAGAGACTTCTTGTCTGCTTGTATTTCACAACCCCCCATTCATTTGATTCTGAGGCTCTTGGAGCAGATGGCAGCATCAGTTTCTTGGTTCCCTTAGTGAGGTACCATATGAGGATTCTACAGTGATCACTAGCACCTCAGTGTTCCTACATAGCTCATCCCATGCATTTCCCAGTTGCCGTAACAAATGGTTGTTGGACTTTGATCAGATGATGGTTGGAGTCTCCCCTTGTCACTGTGGGGCGACCTTTCATTCTTCACCAACCACAGGTCATAGTCACTATAGATACCTCACTTCTGAGGATGGGGGAAGATCATTTTGAAGGGAAGATGGTTCATGGGACATGATCACCCTTTGATGCCAGTTTCCACATCAGTGTCTTAGAGATAAGAGTGGACCTAACATTGCAGCCATGTCAGTATCTTCTCCCCAACGGTATGATTTCAGTTTAAACTGACAATATGTCTGTTTATTTGATACCTAACCAAGTAAGGGAGAACTTGGTCTTAATCCCCTCTGTTGGGAAGCCATGATGGTGTGGCAGTGGGTGGTTTCCTCTCAACGGTTTCTGATATCAACATACATCTCTTGGAAGTCTGGCATATTGGAAGTTTAATCAGGAACATCCTTCTTCCTCATTAGTGGTCCCTGAATCCAGAAGTAACAGCTTGGATTTTCTGACACTGGGGAAGCCCTTGCTGCAATTTGTTTGCCACCCTTTAGAACACAAAGTGCAGCAATTTTTACTCCCTGGTCCCCCCCGGGACAGTCACAGAGGGGATGCTGTTCTGTATGCTTGGCCCTCAGGTCTCCAGTATCCCTACCCCACCTACTCTCACCATAAATTTCTTCAGAAAGCAGCCTATTGCAGAATGACTGTAATTCTCATTGCCCTGTTTTGGCCCCAATAAGTCTGGTTTCCCTTTCTGTGGCCTCATCCTTAGCACCCACCTTAGGTGATCAGTCCCATTCTAGAGTTGCTCTCCCATCTGGCATGGATTGCTTCGCCAAAGCACCATACCCTCAGGTTGACCTCATAATTATTCCTGTTCCAGTGGTGGCCTGGAATCCTAAGCTCTTTGACCGAGTAGTCAGTATTTTAGCCTCTTCCCAAAAACCTTTTACATGGAAGATCAAGTAAGTGGAAGCGCTTTGCTCCTTGAGCTTTGTCCAAAGGTATAGACCCATTTTCCTGCTCCATTTGATGCTATTCTGGTTTTCCTTGCTGATCTGTATCAGTCTGATTTGAGCTGTTGTACCGTCAAGGTTCAGCCTACTGCTGTTTCTAATTTTCACACTGGCAGAGTTAAATAGTCCCATAGCTGCCTTGAAGATTTTCTTTAATGGTTTCTTGTTGGATACATTTTTGTTACGTCCTCCAGGTCAAGATCGTGACACTCCTTGAAGTTTACCTTTCATGCTGCAAGCATTATCCAGCCCTCCTTTTGAGCCTGCCACCACCATTTCTTTAAACTTATTGTGGAAAACTTTCTGGTAGCTATTACTTCTGTGAGATGAGTTTCTGAGCTGCAAGCTTTGTCCTCTGCCCTTCCTTATCTGATATTTCATAAGGATAGGGTTAGCTTCAGGATGATCTCTCCTTTTTAAATAAAGTAGCCCCGGAGACCACTGGCTTATTCATTTCTCTGTTTTTCCCCAAACATTAGTAATAAGGGTGAACATTTGCGGCATTGTTTGGACATTCGTAGACAGCAGGGATTCTTTTTTTACACATGACCAAAGCCTTTAAAAAGACATAGCAACTGTTTGTCGCCTTTTCCTAAGTCAGTGCCAAAAGCAACCCTATACAAATGGTTCTCTGATTGCATTTCTTTTGTGTATGACTTGAGAGGAAGGGGCTTTCCTGCAAAACTGAAAGGTCATTTTACAGTGGCAGTGGCTACTTCTGCTGGCTTGATTGATGATATTGGGAGGGTGGCTTAATGGCTAAGGTGTTTGCCTTACAAACACAAGGTGCAGGGTTTGAGTCTCACAAGGGATAATTGGCTAGGCTTAAAATATCTCGCAAGGGCAGTTAGCTTAGTACTAAACTATGAACCTATTTGTACAAATGCTGCTTGGACTATTACTCATACTTTTGTATCCCATTACAAATTGGATGTGTAGCTGAGATCAAGGGCCTTTTTAGGGTCCACCATTCTGCAAAATAGTCTCTGCTAGGGCTACCCTAGGATTATACATGGCTGGGGACTGTCCCGTAGGTTGAAGTTGGACAGAAAAGCCAGCATTAGATGTGAAAGTTATGTACTTTCCAATAACGATGATCTGTGTTGTCTTTTTCTATCCTGTTCAGCCATTCCTCCCTCTATCCCTCCTGTCTGTTGGAATTTACTTTCCATGTGAGCTGGCAACCAGTATTTTAGTGCTTTCCCCCTCAGGTCCTGTTTCAAGCTCCAGGAGTTATACTTGTATACATTTAGTTGAGTGTGAGGGGCAAACTTGATTTGAATAAGATTGGTGGAGGGAGCAGTGGGTAGAGGAGGCAGAGCTTTAAAGTTGAAGTCTCTGAGAGAAGGCTGGCATTGGATCCCACAGGTTGAACTAGACAGAAACAGACAACGTGGATCTGTCATTGTTGCAAGTATATCACTTTTGTTTTTCAGTATTCCCTTCTGTTAGGTTGATAGGTTAAACTTTGTGAGCCTCTTTTGAGAATATGCGGAATATTATGGCATCTCGATTTGGAGTCTTCTGTTTCTGAAGTGACTACACACTGTTTGAAATGTGCTTATAATTCTGCTGATGCCACCTCCAGGTCTGCTGCCACTGGAACTTTCGAGGCAGTTTGCCTCACTGCATTCTCAAAATCTTCATATGTCAAAAATGAGACTGAATTCTTGCCTTGGGTAGAGAACTAGTTTTTGAACCTTCCACAAAATTGGTAATTAAAAATTGTGATGAGAGAGAAAAGCTGATTCAAGGGATCTCTCAGATTTTTTCAGGCCTTCTGCCAAGTTTGACAAGGGATTTAATGCTCCTGCCACAACTTTCTTTAAAAAGCAAAGGATTTAGTGCTCCTGCCACAGATTTCTGTAAAAAGCAAGGGATTTTCTGCTCCCTCCACAGCTTTCTTTAAAAAGCAAAAGTCCCTGCAGACTGCTGGTAAACAGAACAGATTATCTGATGATGTTTACTTCATTTGATCTTCAACCTGCGGGTTTTGGATCCATTCTTGGATCTGGCTTAGCGGAATACACCATCCTTGGAGCTAAAAAACTGAGCGTCTCCACTCCTAGCCATAATGCTCCACTCTCCCTCCATTCCTCAGATCTAGTTTGCCGTTCACTTGAACAGCTGCGGGGTCCATCACTGAGCTCCCTCCAGCGTATCTAAGCGATTTGTGGGTGTTGTAATTTCACACTTTTTTTGTTTTGTATATTTTCACCCTCTTTTGCTGTCCTTTTCTGTACTACCTCTACTTCCTTCTCCTTTTCCTCTTTCTTTCTTTCTTTCTGCTATGGCTTAGTCTAAGCCAGCAGGCTTTAGAAAGTGTACAGAGTGTGGGCATAAGATCCTTCCCTCTGATGGCCACACTGTGTGTTATTTGCTTGGGGCAGCCCATCTCTATACCTCCTGTTCTATCTGCACAGGCTTTAACCAGTGTGTGCTGATAGACAGGAGGAATAAGTTGATCCTCAGGGGTCTTATCCCTTCTTCTGCTCCCCCTACTATGAAATCCACTTCAGGGGCTGTATCCCCACCAAGAAACTGGCCGACAAGTGTAAGGATTGGGACAAGAGGAAATGTTCTCCCAACAAAGTCTCTGCTCCCATGGGAGAACCTCCAGCAAAAGCCTGCTCATCTGCCTCAGCTTTTCCTCGACTCCAATCCCCTTGCTTATCACCAGAGCTGGCGGGTCCCTTACCCAAGTCCCTGATTATGGCATTGCCCAGGCAACACTCCAGGCCAGGTCGACAGCCTCTTCTGCTAGGTCCTCCCGTAGCCTTTCAGAGTTTGAGGTAAACAGGCTCATGAGGAAATTTCTGAAGTTGCAGATTCAGGTGGGGGTTTTACCTGCTCTGGCTCCCCCTGGAGCCGGAGGTTCTCAACCCAGTCTTTCTGCCTATTTCTCGTTCTGTGATCCGCCCATTGGAATCTAAGCCCTCAGGTCCCAGGATCCCAAGTTGTGAGACGTCAGCGCCAGCAGGTACCTGTACCTCAATGCAGATGGTCATCCTGAGCAGTTTGTCTCCAGTGTCTTTGGGCCTGACTCTTGGAGCAAGGTCTGTGGGGTTGGCTTCAGTGGCCCGTTTTTGTGAGCTGTCCCTTCCTGTTGGCGCTTCGGTTCTCGATAGTTCGGCTCCAACTCCACCTTCGGTGTGAGTGTGGCGAAAGTTCGCTGGGCTTTGCCATTGATGGAGCCTGCCTCGACAGAATTGCCCTCGGGGTCTCGTTCACCCTCTGCATTTGAAATAATAGAGAGGGTTCTTTCTGCTTCTACGAGATCCTCGACACTCCTCTCTTTGGAACTGACCCCTCTCCTCGCTGAATTGCCCGCACCAGATCCTTCATCTCTGTCCACCATGGGACAGCCTGTTGTAGGAAGTTTCCAGGTGGCTCCACTGCAGGAGCACCCCATGTCTTCAGATATCTCACTCGAGCATCCCCCCAAGGAGGTGCACAAGAAGCATACGTGCAAGAGGAGGTACCTGGATTTCCCTCTGGAATCCCTTACCAAAGACAGATTTGGATGAAGGGGAGGAGTCCCTAGATCCCCCCCTGAAGCTGCCTCCTTTAGAGACATCATGGAGATCCTGTGACAGAAAGGTGAGTGGTCTGTCCACAAACCTAACTCTGAGGAGTCTGTGTACCTGGAAGCTTTCAGGATGGGGCCATCTACATTCTGGGCCCCCACCCACTTGACCCCTGATTGATTTCTAGCAGGGCATGGAAAGATCTGGACATGGTAGAGCCCATACCCAAATGCCCGGATAAGATTCTTAGCATGTTTGTGGATAGACTCCACTGGACTAAGGGCACCTCAGTTGATGCTATGGTGGTGGCAGCTGCCACGAAGAGAAAGCTGGCACAGGAGATCTCTTCCGTCCACCCTCCAGACGGAGTCCAGGATGGTGGACCAGATTGGTAAGTGGGTCTGTTCTTCAGCGACCTTTTCTGTGTGAGTGCTGAACTACTTGGCACATGTCATCAAGCTTCAGAGAGAACTTGTCAAGGAAATCCCTGATTCCATCCCGGGGTCCATATCTGAAAAGGACAGGGTCTTCTCCTCCAGAATGGCCACCCTTCATGCTATTTTCCAACACATCCATGAGGTTGCCCATGCATGCTGCAGAAGGTTCCTCCAAGGCAGCTTGTTTGCGCATAGCCATTAGGCAACACTCCTGGATGAGGCTCTGTGAATTGTCAGAACCCTTCAAGGTGTCCTTTATCAGTGGGCCCTTTGACAGATCATCCCTTTTTGTCCCTAAGGTCCAGGACATTCTCTCCCAGTGCAAGAAGGACAGAAAGACCCTGTCTTCTGTCAGAATACACTTTTCTCCCCACAATGGCCCTTTTCTAGGAATCAGTGTGGTAGTAAAAAGCTATGGTTCCTGAAGTCTCGCAGGAAGACTTTTCCTCCAGAGGCAGAGGGGGAAATGTGTCCAGTAGCAGGCAGCACTACTCACTGCAGAGGGGGTCCGAGGAATCAAGGGTCCCGAGATTCATTCCCGGACTGACTCTTTCAGCAGCCCTGAAAGGTTGCCTGACTGTTGTACTCTGGAAGCAGTCAGGGGACATCACTGCTTTCACCCAACATTCTGGGACTCCATCACTACCAATCGTTGGGTGATCAAGGTAACATCCAGAGGTTATACCATTCCTTTCTTCCAATCCCCAAAACCATCCAAAAACCTCCCCAATGTGCCACCCCATCAAAGGGAGGCAGCAGCTCTAAAGATCGCAAAGCTGCTGGAGAAGAGAGTTATCCAGCCTGTCCCCCAAGACCAGTTCAGATCGGGCATCTATTCCAAATTGTTTTTTTGCCAAAGAAAATGGGGGACCTCAGACCCATTGTGGATCTTACCTCTCTAAACAAGTCAGTTGCCAGAACAAAATTCCAAATGGTCACGATTCAGTCCATTCTGCCATTTCTGCAGAAGGACAATTGGATGTGCTGTAGACCCTCAGGATGCATAGTACCACATCAAGATGGACAAGTGCTCCAGAAGATTTTGCCGCTTCCATCTGGGAGCCAGTCATTTTCAGTTCAGAGTACTCCCCTTTGGACTCACCCCACCCAGGGTGTTTACCAAAGTGATGGCAGTAGTCGCAGCTCACCTGAGACTGCTCTGATTTCAGATGTTTCCTTACCTGGACAATTGGCTCCTCACTGCCTCCACCAGGCATCGACTCCTACAAGCCAGGGATTTTCTTCTGCACTTGGCTGCGACCTTGGGCATAACCATAAATCTTTCCAAGTCGAGACTGGATCCATTTCAGGTCATCGACTTTGTAGGAGCTCGCCTAGACACAATTCAGTGCATGGCCATTCTACCTCCAGACATATTTCAGTCGCTTCAGTTGCATATAAGGCAGACTCTCGCCGATCATCCTTCCCCCCTGCCTTTTTGGTCCTCAAAGCATTGGGGTCAGTGGCGCTAATCATTACTCTTCTCCCCCTTGCACACCGCCATATGAGAGTACTTCACTGGACCTTAACGGTGCAATGGTCTCTCCTCGAGCTACCCCTGGACTATCCCATCAAACTTTCTTGAGTCTGCAAGGAATCTCTTCTTTGCTGACTTCACTCCCAGGATCTGTACTCAGAATGTCCCTTCCTCCCCTCTCCACCCATGCCACAGTGACCATGGACACCTCCCAGCTAGGGTGGGAGAGGCATTGGCTGGGTCATACCATCCAAGGTACCTGGTCCCCTCTGGACCAGTATGCATGTAAATGTCCTGGAGATGAGGCGGCCCTTTTAGTGTTGCAAGCTCTTCATGCCTCTCTTCCCACAGGGACATTTGCTATCCAGATGGACATGTCTGTTGTCTGGTACATCATTGTCTGAGGGATGGAGGGAGAGTGGGGCATTATGGGTAGGAGAGGAGGAACTCACTTTTTCAGCTCCAAGGCTGGAGTATTAGGCTGAGTCGGATCTGGGGATGGTTGAAGACAAATGAAACAACTCCGATGGAATGTTATGGTAAGAACATAACTTTTTTTTTAAAAAGCAATGTCAGAGAGGTTCCAGAAAGAAACAGGAATCCACCAATATACCTCCATTTCTCTTTTTCATAACAGATAGTTTGGGACAGATGAGTTCTGAGATTAAGCCATAAAGATTATGAATGTCTGCGGAAGTTTCTCCATCTTTTCTGGGAAAATTCTTTCTCACCTGTCATACCAGACTGTGCTTTTCCCTCATGTCATTCAGCATATGCTTGGTATGGGTGAGGTGATAGATGTTCATCTTCCTCAGTTAAGGGAAGGGTTTTATTCCAGAATGGTACTTGTACCAAAGAAAGAAAGAAAGGTTATTGGAGATCAGTTATGGATCTTCATTTTCTGAATCTGTGGAAATATCCAAGTTGAAAATGCTGTATCTCCACAACTTGTTATCCCTTCTTCCCAAACTGAGTTTTCCAATGACCTTATGTTTAAAAGGTGCATGTCATCATTTTCATGTAGTTTCATATTTCAGATTTTTTTAAGGTTTTCTCTGTCTGGATCACATTATCAGATGTTCATCGTGCATACAGCTGCAGTATTCACAGATGGGTTTTCAGCCGTCAGGCGGTCCCTCAGTCGGCCGAATTCCAAAGTCTTGGTCCGGCGTCGGTTGTCGTCGCTTACTCTTCTTACGTCAGTAAGGCCAGAGTATATAAGACACAGCCGACGCCATGTTCTTCAGTCTTTTTTGCCGCGCGGTGCCCGAAGCAGAAGCAGTTCGCAAGTGCCGGTCGGCCAGCTCCTGAATTACGAAAAATTGGAACCGAAGTCTTCTTTAAAGCTAAGTACCCCGTTGGGGAAACTTTTCTTGCCTCAGACCGATGTCAGAAAAAGTTAATAATTGTATTTCTTGTGGGAAGCAAATACCGCATAAGGATTTCCATTCCCGTTGCATACCTTGTTTGGGCCCAGACCACGACGTCTCGGGCTGTCGCTTTTGCGCTACCTTCAATAAACGCACTATCAAGCGTCGGGCGGAGTTCGCCCAACACTACTTTGGTAAAGCTTTTGATTATAAGATGTCGTCGGACACTCCGACTACCGTTTTGTCCAAAAAACGCAAGGAAAAGGACCGACACGCGAGACCCGCGGTCCCCGCCGACACCACGCCAAAACAGGCTACACGTGGTCCGGTTCTCAGCAAGATGCCTTTGCAGTCCCTGACTACCGACGACACTCCTTTGGCGGTGTTCTCTGTACCCGAGACCGCTGGGTCCTCGATCCTTTCCCAGACTACAACCGAAGCCCCTGCTAATGTCGAGCCTACTAATGTGGACAGGTCCACCTCCACCCATGGTGTATTTAGGCCCTCATCTTCTTTTTCAATAAAGGCTTTTACTAAATCCAAAGCAGCCAGGCATCCCACGAGGCCTGTTGCACAGGGCCCATCTCCTGGACCCATGCCTAAGAAACAGATGCTTAAAATGGCTGAGGATTTAATTACTCTTATCAGAGGTTCTCAGCCCCCTCCTGACAAGAGACCCAGAGTGGAGGAAGAATCTCCCTCTTCTGATCAGGGATCCATTTTATCAGAACATTCTGATGCAGAGGAACACTCTTACTCCCCTTTTGAGGATTCGGATGCAGAACAGTCCATTCCTTCTGTATCCCCCTCCTGAGGATTTTTCTTTTGGGGAAACCTTGCACACTTTGAGGGAACACTTCCATTGGGAAGGCCAAGACTTTTCAGATTCCAAGAAAAGACTTAGGGAATTTCTTTGGTTACCTCAGCACAGACCTCTGGCTATACCCCCTGTTTTGGATGTACTGAATGATGTCTATTCGGAGGCTTGCCTTAACCCTGATTCTCTGCCTCCTGCACCAGTAAAACCTGATAGGTATTACAGAGTACCCAGCTCTCACCAATTTCTCTACAAAGGCCATAATGCTGACCCTGAAACCATTTCACAAGGCCCCAAGGGATTAAAGGCCTCCACTGCCAAGAATCCACTCCCTGCAGAAAGGGAATCCAGATCTCTAGAAAGGTGGGGTAAAAAGGTATATACCTCGGCCACCCTAGTCATGAGGGCCTTAAACTGTCAGTTTCATATGATTAAATATCAACAGTACCTGTTATCACAATTAAGGAACAAAATGTCTCAACCTGAACAACCAGATTTAAAAGAGTTACAGGATATGATGCATAGTGCGGAGCAAGTGGGTAAACACACCTTACAATGTGGTTATGATGCCCTAGAGGCTTCCAGTAGAGCGGCTGCCACAGGATCAGTCATTCGCAGGCATGCCTGGCTTAGGGAACAAAATTTACCTGATCATGTGAAAGCTAAACTTCTTGATGCTCCTTTACAAAAGGATGTATTATTTGGTACTAATGCTGAGGACATACTACGGAAAATGGAAGAAAAAGCCAAATCTATGCAAACTGTCAAGGCTTTCTTACAGGTCCAACCACCACGTTTTAGCAGAAATTGGCCTTCAAAAAACTGGTCCTTTCCAGCCACTGACAAGCCCCAAAGAGGCAGATACAGGCGCACAAGGGGCAGAGGGCAATCACAAGGATCATATAGAGGCAGACAATGGCAATCTCCAGCACCAAGAGGTGGTGAAGACAGTGCACAACAATACAGGAAGCAAACCCAATGACTCCCTCATTTCCATGCCAAGCAAGTCTCAGTTGACAGCACCTTTGGGAGGGAAACTAGCATTATTTGCAAGCAATTGGCATATTGTCACAACAGACAAATGGATACTGGACATTATAAACAGAGGCTACAAATTTCAATTTCACACTCTTCCAAAAATGAGAGGCATGCAAAACCTGACACAAAATCAAAGGGCAGAGGCACAACTGCAAATTTCAAAGCTCCTAAACATGAGAGCTATACAAAAGGTACCTACACTCCAACAAGGTCAAGGTTTTTATTCAAGACCTTTTCCTGGTACCAAGAAAAGGAACCGACTGGAGACCCATTTTGGACTTATCCATCCTAAACACATTCCTACTCGTGCCAAAATTCAAGATGCTCACATTACAGCAACTTCTTCCCATGCTGGGCAAGGAGTTTTGGCTGGTAACATTGGACCTCAAGGAGGCATACCTGCATGTCCCAATCAGACAAAGCTGCAGAAGATACCTCAGATTTCTTGCAGGTTCAATCCACTATCAATTCTCTGCATTGCCCTTTGGCTTATCTACTGCGCCCAGAGTATTCACAAAGTGCCTGGCATCAGTGATTGCCTACTGCAGACTTCAAGGGATACAAATTTACCCTTATCTGGACGACTGCCTGATCCAAGCGGACAGCAAACGATACTACTGGAACATCTGGCTTATGTGACACGGTTACTGCTTTCTCTGGGATATACCATCAACAAGGAGAAATCAAGACTAACACCATCTCAGAAAATAACCTTCCTGGGTGCCAACTTGGACACAAACACCCAGATGGCATATCTTACGCCAGAAAAACAAGGGCAACTATCTCAGTACTTCAAAACACTAGCAAAAGTACCAGGCTTACTGCAAGGAAAATCCTGCAGGCTCTGGGATTCATGGCATCTTGCATTCTTCTAATCCCATGTGCAAAGCTGCATATGAGGAAACTTCAATGGTACCTAAAAAAATCTATGGTCTCAACACAGTCACAGTTTGGAAGCAATTATACCAATAATTCCATGTTTGCAAAAGAAATTTCTATGGTGGGCCCAAGCATGTCAAGTAAACACAGGCCTTCCATTCTGCAAGCCTCAAGCAAAACAAGTCATAACCACAGATGCCTCAGATTACGCCTGGGGGGTGCACATGAAGGACAGGTGCATTCAGGGCAGATGGTCCCAAAAGGAAAAGCACCTTCACATCAATCAAAAAGAAATGCTAGCAGTGATAAATGCAATTACAGCTTTCAAGGACTTCCTGCATCCAGGACAATTACTGATAAGAACAGACAACACCACAGTAATGTGGTACATAAACAAACAAGGAGGAACACATTCATACCCCTTGTGCAGACTAGCCATGACTCTTTGGAACTTGGCTCTGGAAAGACAAATCGAACTTCAAGCACAGTACTTGCCAGGACTGGAAAACACACTGGCAGACACTCTAAGCAGAAATATGACAGATCCACACAAATGGAAGTTACATCCTCAGGTGTTTACAGAGATAATCCAAGCGTGGGGAGGCCAGACATAGATCTTTTGCCTCCCACAGGAACCATCAACTGAAAAGTTTTGTTCAAGGACCTTTCATCCAAAGGCCTGGAAAGTGGACGCCCTTTCATTCAGTTGGACAGCATGGACAGTTTATGCATTCCCACCTCTGCCCCTTCTGCCCAAGGTGCTTTTGAAAGCAAGAACAGACAAACCGAGGATGATACTGATTGCTCCAGATTGGCCAAGGCAACACTGGTATCCACTCCTGAGGAGCCTAACACATACTCCTCCCTGGTCCCTGCCTCTAATGCCTCTCCTACTGACTCAGAACAGCTACAAAACTCTTCACAGTCAGCTGAAAACACTCAACCTCGCTGCATGGAAAATTCCTTGACACCACAACAGTCCCTACTCTCCAAGGAGGTGCAGGATGTCATTTTGGAGGCCAGAAGACCATCTACTAGAAAAGCTTACTCTGCAAAATGGAAGCGGTTTTGCTGTTGGAATGAGAAAAGAGGCCAGGACCCTAGAAAATTGAACTTGCCTCAGATTTTACAGTACCTAGCTGAACTGCTGAACAGTGGACTTTCATTTTCTTCCATAAAAATACATGCCTCAGCCATTTCTGCAGAATTCAACATGGATCCTCCTTTATTCTCTCACCCACTCTTACGACAGTTCCTCAGAGGGGCTAAGAATATAAGACCTCCAAGGAAGCAACCAATACCAGCCTGGGACCTTAATTACATACTAGAAAAATTAACATTGCCTCCCTTTGAACCTGCTGCCTCAACAGATCTGCAACATTTGTCCTGGAAAACAGCTTTCCTTCTGGCCATCACTTCAGCTCATAGGGTTTCTGAACTACAGGCCCTCATGGCGGTGCAGCCCTTCCTCATCTTCCATCAGGACAGGGTTTCCCTTCACCAACCCATCTTTTATGCCAAAAGTGGTATCCAGGGTAGCCTTAAATCAAGCCATACACCTACCTACCTTTTATCCTAACCCTCAAAACAAAGGGGAGAGGCTGCTTCACACTTTAGACATCCATAGGCAGCTACGTTATTATTTGGACAGAACAAAGTCCTTCAGGAAATCAGAACAACTTTTTGTGTCCTATGCCGTAGGGGCTCAAGGGAAACCAGTTACCAAACAGACCATTTCCAAGTGGATTGGCCACTGCATACGGTTTTGTTATTCCTATCATGGGAAATCTGTCCCTACTGGTATCAGATCTGACTCCACCCGGGCCACAGCCACCTCTACAGCCTTCCTCAGAGGCGTTCCTACTAAGGATATTTTGGAGGCAGCCACTTGGAGTTCTGTACATACCTTCACAAAACACTACCACCTACCCTTATATTCCAGAACAAGAGCAGGCTTTGCCACTGCTGTTTTGCAGGGCATTCTGGCTCAACCCAGTTCCTCATAGTACCTACCACCCTATGCATAGCTTTGGGACTCTACCCATCTGTGATTACTGCAGCTGTATGCACGATGAACATAGTACAGTTTTGTACCTACCATAAATGTAGATGTTCGAGTGCTAATACAGCTGCAGTACAGGTTTCCTCCCTCCTTCCCCACTTGGTAAAGGCATGGGGCCTAACAACCTCTTCATACCACCTGACTGGGTTATCCTGCTATGTTTTATTTGCTTGCTTACACTGATTTTGCATTACATTGCATTGCCTGCATATGTAGTTAAGCCTTATTTATGTATTGCCTTCCTTTTGGGGGCACCTGACATCTGGGGCAAGAAAGACTGAAGAACATGGCGTCGGCTGTGTCTTATATACTCTGGCCTTACTGACGTCAGAAGAGTAAGCGACGACAACCGACGCCGGAGCAAGACTTTGGAATTCGGCCGACCGAGGGACCGCCTGACGGCTGAAAACCCATCTGTGATTACTGCAGCTGTATTAGCACTCGAACATCTACATTTATGGTAGGTACAAAACTGTACTTTCTCTCCATTACCCATTAGTTTCTCCTCTGCTCCAAGGTTGTTTGCAGATTGTCTGTCTCATGTGATAGCCTACTGTACAATTTATGGCATTAACATTTTTCAATATTTATATGATTTGCTTATCTTTGCAAAGCCATTTTCAAAGTGTTGAGGATTTCTCAGTTGGGAAAGGGATCTCCTTCACAAGCTGATATACCAAAAAAACTTACAGAAGTCTTGTCTGAGTTATTCTCACAGGATTGTTTTCCTGGGATGACTTCTGGTCCTCTCATTTCAAAGAGCTTTTCTTTCACATGAAAACATAGGCCTGTAGTTAGAGCTATTCCTGAGTTTCAACACTCAGGCTGTTGCCTGAACAAGGGACTCCCTCAGGATTCTGGGTCTCAAAGCATCTGTGATACTCATGACACCTCTAGCAAGACTCCACTTGAGAAAAATCCATTTTTACCTGAAATATCTTTGGTCATAGCTTCCATATCCCCTGACATTTCAAATTCCAGTTTTGGGAGTTGGGAAGTGGGAGACTTTGTGGTGGAGAGAAATGTCTTTGAATACAGGTTTTCCATTCTCCCTTCCTGTTTCAGCGCAGTCACAACAGAAGCTTCACGCTTTCAAGGAGCAGTGTCTATGGGGATAAAAGTGCAGGGTCTTTGTAACAAAAAAAAAAAAATACAGACCAAAACACATTACACTACACAACACAATGCCCTCTATTCTGTCAAATGGCTAGAGCTTCCTAACTACCTTTCCTATCTATAACTAACTTCTGCTCACAAAATTCTCTTCAAACCCCAATTAGTAGCAAAAGTGAAAGTACACTTGGAGATTTAGTACTAGTATAGTGCAGCAATGTAAACCTCAAGTTACAATGTATGTAAATATGCTGTAGTTACAGGGGAAGAATGTGATTAGATTATCAGAGTAAACAGAGACATTTTATCTGGTAAAGGAAGAGTACTGCATAGGCAGTTTGCTAGACAGATGAGAGATGCAAGTTTGGGAAGGGGTAGAGGTTTAGGTAGGTTCCTGATATGGACAGGTCCATGAATTTAGAAGGAGAAGTTTTAGTTGCTTTTTGAATTGGTTGTTCTTAAGAGGTACTTCTAATGTTAAAGGGAAGTTTATTCCAGGCTAGTGAGACATTGTGGTTATATAGGGATTTACCTTTATTTTTATTAGGCTTATTAATGGCCAGCAGTTGTTGGTCTGAGCTTCTGAGATTCCTGGAGGGGGTGTATAGTATGAGACTAGTCCTGAAAGAGAGGAGCAGGCTGTGGATTTTTAAAGGATGGAGTGAGTAGTTTGAAGTTGAGCTAAAAGTAGTTGATTATGATATTCAGGCCATTGGAGTTGTTTTAATGAAATACAATGATGAGATCGGTAGGGTTGGTTAGTGGCAAATATGGCGATTTATAGGTTTGCTTAAGTTGGGTTATTAAAGTGGTTTGAAGGTTTGTGAGAATGGGAGCAGCATAAAGAATGACAGGTAGAAAGAATGCTCTTGCTAGGGATAGTTTAGTTTCAGGAGTTAGGAATTTTTTGTTGCGATATAATATTCCTAATTTTTGATGGGTCTTCTTTATGGTCACGTGGATATGACGGTCAGATTTAAGCTGGTCATCTATGATGGTGTATAGGAGTTTTGTGTAAGGATCTGCTGTGATGAGAGTATTATCTAGAGATGAGATGGAGAAGGTGGATTTATGAACTGAGTGTGCATTAGAAAGTAAAAGTGTAGTTTTCTTACGGTTTAGGATAAGCTGGTTTTCATTGAGCCATTTTTCTATGGAATTGAAAGTGTTTTGTGCAAGGGAGAGGAGTTTTAGTGCCCAGCTGTAGGATTCACACAGTTGAATCTCCTCCATAGCCTACATTGATGGGCTACCACTTCCAGACTCAGAAGTACTTTGCCCCCGATATGTTATCCCCTAGTGTAGTTCATAAGAAGAAGAAACAAACTTCACCATACTACAGACAAGTCAGGTTATTATATATAGAGATGATGTGGCTTCCTTAGCTAAGAATGTTTTACATTCAGCTATTCTGAGACTGCTGCTATTCAGAATGGGGCTGTCTTCTCTAGAGATCAGTCTAGCACCACAGATCTTGATGGGGGACTCTGATACAAACAGTACTGAGTCCATCCAGTTTAATTCTTCAGAAGATGAACTGGTTCAAAAACCCAAGCAATTGTTCACCTTTCCACAGATGCTAGCTAGGTTTAGAGATACTTTTGACTGTAAGCAGTTCGGAGCTATGCCAAAGATTGTCAGACTTTATGATCTTATTGAAGATGAGATTCCAAATGCTGTAGCAGTTCCTGCTCTGTTACTGGCCTTAGAATATGTCAAGGAAACTTCATGCAAACCCCTTTGGCCAACAAAATAGTTCCTAAAAGGTTGTGAGTAAATACAAGCTGTACTTGGTCTTGCAGCTCACTTTACTCTGCTGTCAGCTAATTCAGCTAAGGTTTCTCCAGCTGTCAGCACCAACTCTTGAAGGCATTAGACGAGGCGTTAAGTGGTGATGCTTTAGTAAATGATTTGTTGGATATAGGACATTGCCATTTTATTCTTTTCCTTTTTGTTGGTTTAACTCTAACAAGAAAGCCTTGATTTATTGTAACCCTACTTCACTAGATGAAATTGGCAAGTGTTTAAAATCTCAAGGATAAAAGTTAGCTCAGTCTAGTAATTTAGTCTGCAGAATTTCAAATTAACAGAGCTTTGTGATGAAGTTTATTTTGGAATGTGCTTACAGTTTAGAAGAGTTTTGTTGTATCTTTGCCTACTGAATAGAAGTGTTATATGAATGTGACTTGGGTTTTGAAATATGATTTGAAGAGTGTCTTGGAAGGTGTGGACACTATTTTCAGAAATGCAGCTGCTTCTGCTGCATTGAGAAAATATGCTTGGTTACATAACCAGAGTTTTTATAAGGATTTTAAAAAACTGAGATTTTGAATGCTTAAGTTCTGAATTTGAGTTTTGTCCTGCTGCTACCCAGATTCTCAAATAATGGGATGATAAAGGTAAATTGAGGCATGGGATATTTAGAATGCTTCATAATTCCAGTATCTCCTCTAAAAGGACATCCAACTTCAAAAAACAGAACAAACAAAAATCACAGCCTAACAAGAGTCAGATTACTAAGAGGAAATGGCAGGAGGATAATGCTTCCAAATCAAATAAAAGGGGTTCCTTTCCCAGAAAACATCATTCCGCTGCTAAAGAATGACTATGTCAAGTCTCAGGGCATCCTGTCCCTTCCTTCTGTCCCTCTTCCCCTTTCCCAAGACTTTCGCTCATCCCAAGCAACCTGGCCATAAATAGTCTCAGACAAGTGTGTGCCTAGAGTTATTCAGTGAGGATATGTTTTAGAGGACAGTTGAGTCCTCCTCCCTTCAGGGTACTCTCCCTGCACCCACCAGACCAGACATCTGTTCTGTCCAGTAGTCATTTACAGGTTGCAAGCAGTGGTTATAGAACCAGTTCCTGTACCACAAAAAGGAAAAAGATTTTATACCAG